>NC_053027.1:121549446-121786466 GCF_003073215.2 Triticum urartu
ATCTCTCTAAGAGCCAGGATATTTATAATGGAGTTGAAAAGATCAGAAGATTTGTGATTAGATAACCTTTTATTTTTCTCTCCAGAGTGCCTAAGGATATTAAAGTCCCCACCAACAATGTATGGGACTTGCATACAGCCACACATTGAGGCAAGCTCACTAAGGAATTCTTCCTTAAATTCCTCATGAGCAGAACCATAGACTATCAACAAACCCCAATTGGTCTTTTTCTTCTTATCATACAACACTAGTTGTAAGATATACTTGCCCTTGTCACAGGAGATAATATCCAAGTTATCATTTTTAACACCACACAGGATACCCCCGAACTTCCCAACAGAGGGAATCCAGTTCCAACTAAAAACGCTAAAAGGATCAATTTTCCTCAGGCAACCAGGAGTAAATTTCTTTTTCATGGTCTCTTGCAACCCCAGGAAATCTACAGAATGGTCACTGATCATATCAGAGAGGCAGGTGGCCATTCCCTTCTTGCCTACCCCCCTACAGTTCCATATGACACCTTTCATTTAGAACGTTTTTTATGGTGCTGAGTCCTAATAACCCTACCAGGAGGCAGTGTAGGGTTACAAACATCATCTCCTATGGGATCCTTCCTTTTTTGGCTCCTAGTCACAGGCCTAGAGAGCTTAACCGCAGATCTACATTGTTTTTTCTTATTAGATCTGCCAGCAGAGCATTGCTCATTTATAGTTTCATCATGTTCTAACCAGTCAAGGTTAACATGAGCTTTCTTCCCCAGCCCATTAGTGACAATAATGTCATCCTCATCACCCTGCCTATTGTCCTCTATACTTTTCTTTTCTTCTAAATTCCCTCTGACTATTTCCAACTCCCGAAGCACATCAATATAAGTAAAATCATTATCAGGAATACAGACCCCCATTTTAGCAGCTCTAATCATCAACTCATTATCAGAAAGAGCTGCGAAAGAATTTTTATTCAGGTTTGGTTTGTTACCTGCCCCATCTTTCTCATTGGCCACCCTCACAGCTCTAGCTTCCACATTCTCTTGCATGCTTCGAGCGTTACGCTTGCTGAATCTGTGCACGCCCTCAGGGGCAAGTGGCGGAGTGAGCACGATCTCCTCATTACGATCAGGTGAAGGGAGCTGTACCACATACTCAGCAGAAGTCTTCAATTTTGGGTCCACCTCTCCATCAACCTCCACAACCTGAGTAATATTAGTAACAGCAGCAGCATATGATAGGCTACGATTGACCACGGTTTTATTTTTTACCTGCACCTTGTGGTGATCAGCCCCAGGTATCACCATTTTCGGGATCATAGTTGGGTCGACTGGCACCAACCAGCTCGAAGCACCATGTGAATCCTCCAGGTCATACAACCCCTGCTCCCTAGCCAACGTTTCAATGAGCAAAAACCCATCTACCTCACTTTCAGAGGAGGCAGACATCTCATTCTCTACTGGTAGCAAATGACAGGTTTTACCACCATGAGAAGTACCACCTTTACCATGATCAGGAGAATCTGAGCGACTGTCACTGTCTTTCGGGTCATCTCTTTTCCTTTTTGGAGTTTGGTCATGCTTATCAGGTTCGGTGTGTCACGTGAGCAATCATGAAAACTATTACCTGTTTCTCCTGGTGTGTTACTTCTCGGAGGAGACAAATCAAGGCTGGACCCTGGAAAGGAGTCTTCCATAACATCAACAACCCAACCTCCAACTCCCCTGACAAAAATAATAGAACCGAAGAAGCAACAACAATGATTAAACTAATTCAGAAAATGTGAAGTTTCTCAAAATCGATGCAACTCACTGTAGAAAGCAACCGTTGGTACTAGATACATTCCACCTCTAAATTCAACGCACAAAAGAAAAATCAAAGGGAAAGAGTTCTAGTATATGGATCAAAACTAAAGCCATACTGTTATAGACTTACACCACTTCTCTGGTCATCTACTTGCAGGCAAAACCCAAGTAGAATGGCAGCCCTAAAGGAATGGATATAAATACACCTCGCCATATAAAAATGGTAACGACCTAGATCGATTTCAGCATATACCTGCAGCAAATCAGCGGCCGCAGCAGATGAGTAAACACAAGGGGAACTGAACTGAACTGAAACTTATGATTCCACAGACCAATAGCCATCCAAACCGAAAATTCATGCTCGGACAAAATGGGCACAACTAAAATCCCCTAAGGACTAAGCCGTTAGATCCACCGAACAGAACTAAGATCCCAGAGCTAAGGCGCCCAAATCATAAACCGACCCATTTTCTTCGTAGAGCAGCGCGCGACCCCGAAATTGACCAAAACCTAGCCTCATCGCAACAGCGTAAACGGAAACGGGGGTTTCAGATAGGCGGGGGAATGCGCACTTGAGACGGGCCAGGTCGCCAGGGGTCCGGACGGGCTCCTTGGCGGCGCAGACGCCGGTGTAGGCGGCGGAGAGCGCGCGGGTCTGGTGGTCCGGGAGGCCGCCCGGCTGCTGCGCCGCCATGGAGCGGTGCTTCTCGAAGATCCTGGCCACGCCCTCCTAGTTCTCCGGGAGGTTCACCTTGCGCTTCTTCGTCGGCACCGACGGCGCCATCCGCGTCGTGCGGTTGGGGGGCGTGGGATTGAGAGGGGACCTTTTGTGCCTGCCTGAACCTGGTCATGGTTGCTCATCAGCATCCGCGAAATTGGCCTGCAAAGGTTGGTTGGAAAGCTGTGACTATCCTAGTGAAAATAGATGTTCCTTATAGCGAAGGCATAGCTACAGAGGTAAAGTATGTGACATGGTCATCTGGGAGTGGTTATTTTGTGATTACCTCGACATGCACGTGAGCACTAGGTTCATTTCTCATCATTGTCACTTGCATGCTATGCTTTGTATGAAAATAGAGAATGTGCATGTGAAGGGGGCTACTCCGCTCATGAACTTAATGTGCTTGTCCAAATTGGATTCCTGAAATTCAAAATGTGGAGCATGAAAAACAGAGCAGTTTTGTGATTTATTGCAGACAAAAACAAATCCATGAAAAAGAGTGAAACATGTGAGATTGCAAATCACACCTTTGAAAATGAGCACTTACAGTCTTCAATATGGCATTTAATTCTCAGTGACAAAAGAAAATTTGGAACACAGGAAAAAGCTTTGCCCATTCCATTAACCAAGAAGAAGATTGATGCCCAGTTAATCATGGAAAAGCAGGCGAAAACCGATACAACAAGGGCCACGCCCGCTTCCAAACATCGATACTCATAGGGCCAAGCCCACTCTCGCTGACGGCATGCCAAACGTCACAACAGACGCCAAACAGATAAACACACACCAACAAAGGCCCCGCTCAGCCAACACGCCAGCCTACACCCTTGCCGGACAGAAGACGCCGTGACTGCTATGGGAGGAGCAGACCCGGGACTCTCCCGCAAAGGTTAAAAGGCATGCACTCCACAGGAACCTCAGTGACAAATGAACCTTCATGCATTCACTGATGAAGCTTGAAGTTCTTCTTTAGCTGCTTAGTACAACAGACATCACACTGAATGATGAATGCTTAGCTAGGTATGTACACAAACAGGAATCGCTAAATGCTTAGCTAGGTATGCAACTGAGTCCATGTTTCTATGTAGCCAACGTTTCAGTAACATACAAGAATGAAGCCTGTTTCAGAGCCTTTTAATCCACCCAATTCCTTGCAAACTTAGTTGACATCCAAGTGACACTATTCAACCAAGAACCAAGAGAAATGTAGCTCCCGGGTGCCCCTACACCCTTATGAACAGTAAATTCATAAAAAATTGAAAAACAATCAAAAAAATCTGAAACTTTCAGTGATCAAAGATTATCAAAGGTTTGATGTTCCTGCAAAGTTTCAGCAACAAATAACCTTTGTGGAGCCCTAAAAAATCACTGCTCAAAAATGTACATAAACTTTGAACAATGATTTTGTTTTTTATTTGAGTGCTCTTCGAATGTTATTTTTAGCTAAAACTTTGCAAGATCATCAAAAGTTTCATGATGTTCGATGTCCCAAAGTTTCAGATTTTTTTGATTTTTTTGAATTTGTTTTGAATTTACTATTCATAGAGGGTGTAGGAGCACCCGGGTGCTGAAAATCCTGTCTCTTGAGGAAAACATAAGAATGGTTTGCCTTCAACTATTTTCGAACAACGCTAGGTAGAGGAGCAAGAAGGATGTGTATGGTGGAGGAACTCAAAGCTGTCCTCGCTGTGTAAGTCTGTCCACCCGGGGGAGTACCTGAAGCAGAGAAGTAAGTGTGGCGCATTGATGTAGTTGAGGACCAAGAAATGAACAGAGAAGGTAAAGGTTACATCATGGATTCTTGGAAACTTTATTGTTGCGGGGCAGTACGGAGAACAGAGGGCACCAGAACTGGAGAGGAATGCACACCACAGTGTAAGAGAGCAAGAAGTTTTCATCAAGCAAATGCTCTGATTCCTTCTGTCACCTGAGGTAGACTACCATGCTGTGGTAAAAAAAATGCAGAATAGTAACAAGTTTTGGTATAAGTTTCTTGCAAACCGGAGCTTCTCTTAAGAAGGCTCGTGGTTCTGAGAGGGAACGTGTCACCTTTGTGTGCATAATTCAAATTTTAAATACAAGCACATGCTCCAGTGCACCAAAGCTGGTTGAAAAATCACATGTGTGTCCTCTTGTAAATTTCTAGGTCCCATGCCAGAAATGGGAATGAAATTCAAACATCTGGGCGTCATGGCTTGGCTAGAAACATTGAGAAACTTGGTTTTTTAATTCCTGTAAATCCAAAACATTGTGTAGCGTGCCATTGTGTTTTACACATACTCGAAGTACTAGTAAGGTACACGCGCATTGCACGTGTCAGATTTTGCAACCAAATTACGAATGAATACCACACTGTAGCATGTAAGCTGAGTCATATATGCCTAATGTAGACCTTCGTTTAATTCTTATAGTTCATCTCATTCAAAATCAATTAGTTTTTATAAAAAAACCTTGGGCCTCTTTGATTCGAAGGATTTCCAAAACGCGGGAATAGGAAGAACATGGGATTAGAGTGGAATGTTGTCTTGAATCCTACAGGATGGTACGCGTATTTGATTGTGCATAGAAAAAACGCAGAATTCTTCCAAAGAGGTTTGAGTGGATGGTTTATGAAATCTAGTGCAAATGAATCATATGGAAAAATTCCTATGGTTTACAATCCTACGAATCAAACAACCAAGATAGGAAAAATTCCTAAGGATTAGAATCCTCCAAAATTCCTTCGAGAATCCTTTGAATCAAAGAAGCCCTTAATCTATTTTATGATTCATGAAATTGTGTGTTGTAAAGCATAAAGTACAAACAAAGAATGGCAATTCAACTAGAAAAAAAATTTGGGCAGTTACGATACGGAAGATTCTAGAACAAAGGAGAACCACTGTTGTTTTGAGATTTGTGTATTATGCTTAAGTTCAACCATGGAGTCTGCTAGATTGTACATGTGGAAAAATCCGGTGGGGGGCCAGAAGATGGTGCGAGGGCGAGGAGCCGACTGGAGGGAGACTATGAAGGAGTGCACAACTGTGAGATTGATATTTAGTGAGAGGGGGCGAGAACGTGCGCTGTTGCGCGCAGTGGCGGAGCCATGAAAAATGTACCATGATCTAGGGGGCCAAGCATTGCTAATCCTTTACGAGGAGGACCAATTCTCAACTTAAACCATTTTTACCAGCAATTGTCTAATGATCACATTTATATTAGCCTCGATATATAGTGATGTTAGGGAGGGCAGGGCCCTTGCTGCCCCCTGTCTTGGCCATTGTGCGTGCGTCTGAGAGATGAAGCAGAAGGCATGGATGATGAGAGGGGGGCGTTGGATATATAATTAATGTGGGTGTATTAGCTATATATGTAATCTTATATAGAGAGGTATAGATTGATCGATGTGGATGTGGGAAAGAGGGTGAGACCTCATTAGATATACAGATTGATCGGTTTATGTGGAAAACTATGAAAGACCTAGCTATACACACACACACACACATAGAGGAACATCGATCGTTGCGCATGCACGTCAGAGATAAAGAATGCCCGATATGATGGAGAGGGGGATGTGTGTGTGTGCGCGCGCCTTCATGGGAGACCGACCTGAAGAAAAATATTGCATGTGTGCGATGGATAATGTCAACTAGTAGTGTGTGTGCATGCATGCACGAGAGAAAGTTAGTGGTACAATTATAAAGAGAAGACCAATGTGTGGGTGTAAAAGACTAGGTGAGGTCATAATCAATGTAAAGTTGAATTCAAATATTTGAATAAGATATCATGATGTTTGAAACCCATGCATGCATGAATATAATAGAGATCTGCATGATGTGGTTTGGAAATGAGCATGTTGCAATGTATACACATTAAACAAGGTCAGATTGGTTTGAATTTGAGATACCGATGGTAGACATCGTTTGGTCACATTGCATCCGTGCATGGACAAACTATTCTAATTGGAGATGATGGTTGGCTTTCGCATCACATATCTATATCTATACCCCTATATATATATATTATATTATATTTTATATTTTTTATATAGTATGCGGATAACTTTAATTTTGAAAGATGGTCATTGGATGAGGCCAATCCGATGGTGCAGAGCTGGCAAATTTGAGCACTACTGGCCGTTGGATATCATCTAAATTCCACCAGATTTTGCCACATGTACAATCTAGAAGACTCTATGGTTGAACTTAAGCATAATGCACAAACCTCAAAACACAAGCACTTCGTCTTTGTTCTAGAATCTTTCGTATCATAATTGCCCAAACGTTTTTCTACATGATTTGTTTTTACTTTATGCCGTGCAACGCACAATTTCATGAATCTTAAAATAGATTAGCTTTCTTATAAAAACTAGATGATTTTGAATGAAATGAATTATAAGAATTAAACGAACATCTACATCGTGTATATATGACTCAAAGCTTACATGCTATAATGTGGTATTTATTCATAATTTGGTTACCAAATCTCATGCGTACAGTGCACGCCTACCTTACTAGTCTAAATGGTGTCAATGTGTGTGTTGTGCGTGTTAAACACATTGTACGTAGTATATCATACTAGTCTAAATTGTCTTTTTTTGGTACACGTTAAGCTTATTCTCCCAAAATTTTAAGCCACGCCTTGTTATGCCGAAATTTCAAGCTAGCGCCTCTGTCTATCGTGCTGCGAAACTCCCACCTCTTCAACTCGCGCCTTGTTAGCCCGAAATATTTAAGATATATCTTTGTCTTGCTGTGCTTCGACAACTCCCTCCATCTCACCCCACAACTTGCTATTCCAAAATTACAACGCGTGAAAACTCCCACCTCCTGTGAAATCCCGACACGCGAAATGCCCGTGATACCCCTGAACCGAAAGAACCACCTCAAATCGGTGGGGGCACTTTCGTAACTTATCCCACATTTCGGACAAGCGCGTCCCTAAGCCATGGTTCCCCACTCCCATCCCATTCGCCCACCCATTCGTACACTGAGGCCGGCAAAACCCGCGAAGCCCCACACCCTCCTCCATCCGCCGCCCAGCCAGAGCCTCTTCCCCGACGACGTCGTCCACATCAACACCTCGACGTCCCTCATCCACCGTACCGGATGATGATCCGTCGTCGATCTGGTCGTCCCGTCAGTTCAGCCACCCCATCCTCCACCTCCAAGGAGCTGCCCCAACGTTCCCCTCGTCTTTCGCGCCACCTCCATTCCCACACCACCGTCTTCACCTGCACCACCGGAAGAGCATCATCATCACTGTTTCCTCAGATGAAGCTACGGCCTAATCGGCGCCACCACAGAGGTTGTACACTAATCGCTGCATTTTCTTCTTGATTTGATCCCACGGTGCTGTCGGTGCTCGGTCCCGAGCCGACACGATGCGACTCCATTGTGATGCCCCGAGACCGTTGCGCCAGGTGTCTCCCAGTTATTCGTTGTCTTTTCCATGTCATTTGCTTGTGTGTTGCATCTTGCCATGTCATCATCCGCATTGCATCATCATGTTTTCAAAACTTGCATCCGTTCAGGTTCCCCCAGTTCCATCCGTTGTCCGTTCTGAGCCCAGACACACTTGCACGCGCCCACGGCACCTCCGAAATATTATTTTGTAAGTGGCATAAAAATGTTCTCGGAATGGGTCGAAAGTTGGCATGCGGTGTTGTTTTGTTGTCAGTAGGCCGCCTGCCAAGTTTCATCGCATTCAGAGCTCGTTTGACAGCCCAACCGTTAAACTTATAACGGCATTATAGCCGGTCAATCGTCGGACATTTCCGGGATCTGGAAACATGTGTCGGGCTGCCCATCTTCCTCTCTTCTCAGCCCACTGGTCCACTTGCACAGTCCATCTAGCCCACCTACCTACCCCTCCGCTCTGGGCCGTCCGATCGAGATCGAACGGCTCCGAAACGGCCTAAAACCCCCCTCCTCTAGCTCTCCTTTTCCTATTTAAACACCCCTAGTCCATTTTTGGACTAATCCTAGTCTAAACCCTACCCCTAGCCTCCCCTAAGGCTGGTCGTAATGGTAATATCACAGCTAGTATCATGCATGCCAACTAGGCAATTTTGATGAGGTGTCATAGCATTAAATGAAGGAAGAGAGGGTGGAGTATCATATCATGATACCGTATCATAATAAATAATATGCTACTTTGTGTCATGCATGACAATAAATAGAGTAGTATATGATACTAATATATGATACTATGCATTAGGGAGGTAGTATCGTACACTAGTATCATATGCATGATACTAGTATATGATACTCCCCATTACAACCAGCCTAACCCTCAGCCGCCGCAACCTCTCACCTCTGCCTCGTTTTCCGTGCCGGCCAAGTCCTCCGCCGCCACTTGTCGCGCCTCCATTAGCCCCGCCGCCACCTGACCGCGCCCTCCTCCAACCCGGGCATGCCACGCGTCCCGGCCAACCTCCCACCACCGCCAAGCCCGCCAGGACCCGCTTCGGGCCCTGGGAAGCCCATCGGGGCCCAAGCGCTCCGCCGCCGTCGCCCGAATGCTCCGCCCCCGAGCGGCGCCATTCCCGCAAGGAGAGCCCTGACCTCCCGTTCGCCCTCGTCGCTGCCTCCCCGCCAACGTCGCCGGAGCGTGGCCGCCGACGAGCACCTCCGCCAGGAGAGCCCGACCCCAGGCAGATCCGCCGCCGCGCCATCTCTCCTTTCCCTCCTCTATCTCTGTCCCTAACCCCCTCAGTTTTCCTTCCCCGCAGGCCCTCCGCTGCCATGTTTAAATGTGCTGTTTGTTTAATTTGCATAAATGCCATGCTAAAATGCTTTATTCCATAACTAATTAACCGTAGCTCGGTTTTAAATAATCTTTATATGTAAATGGGGTAGAAAAATGCCTAGTTTAACATGGTGACCTTACTTTGCATGTTTAAAAACTCTAAAATATGGTTTAGGGCAGAACAGTACCAAACCTAAAATTATGCACATGAGGAGTTTCCGGACTTGCTCTTTGTTGTTCCGGCCTCATTTAAACTTGCCTAGGTTGGTAGTTTTCATTTGCTTCACCTCTTGCCATGTTAATCAAAATTTAATATTGTTGGGTACGAACTAAATAACTTGAATGTGGTGTTCCGTCAATATGCAAATCGTTGCATATTGAGCTCCACTTAATTTGTAGGATTGTTTGTGCACTTTGTCATGCCATGCATATTTAAACCGGACATACATCATACTTGTTTGCGCATCATTCCATGCTTATGTGATGGTTGTTTACTATGTTGTTTGCTTCTTTCCGGGTTGCTTCTCGCGTTAGCTTCGGTTTCGTTCTGAAGTTGTGAGGATCCGTTCGACTACGTCTGTTTGTCTTCTTCATGGACTCGTTATTCTTCCTTGCGGGGTCTCAGGCAAGATGACCATACCCTCGAAATCACTTCTATCTTTTCTTTGCTAGTTGCTCGCTCTATTGCTATGTCGCGCTACCTACCACTTGTTATATCATGCCTCCCATATTGCCATGTCAAGCCTCTAACCCACCTTTCCTAGCAAACCGTTGTTTGGCTATGTTACCGCTTTGCTCAGCCCCTCTTATAGCGTTGCTAGTTGCGGGTGAAGCTGAAGTTTGTTCCATGTTGGAACATGGTTATGTTGGGATATCACAATATCTCTTATTTAATTAATGCATCTATACACTTGGTAATGGGTGGAAGGCTCGGCCTTATGCCTGGTGTTTTGTTCCACTCTTGCCGCCCTAGTTTCCGTCATACCGGTGTTATGTTCCTTGATTTTGCGTTCCTTACACGGTTGGGTGTTATGGGAACCCCTTGACAGTTCGCTTTGAATAAAACTCCTCTAGCAAGGCCCAACCTTGGTTTTACATTTGCCTCACCTAGCCTTTTCCCTTGGGTTTCTGGAGCCCGAGGGTCATCTTTATTTTAACCCCCCGGGCCAGTGCTTCTCTAAGTGTTGGTCCAACCTGAGCAATGTCCGGCGCCCCCTAGGCAACCAGGGTCTATGCCAACCCGACGTCTGGCTCATCCGGTGTGCCCTGAGAACGAGATATGTGCAGCTTCTATCGGGATTTGTCAGCACATCCGGGCGGCTTTGCTGGTCTTGTTTTACCATTGTCGAAATGTCTTGCAACCGGGATTCCGAGTCTGATCGGGTCTTCCTAGGAGAAGGACTATCCTTCGTTGACCGTGAGAGCTTGTGATGGGCTAAGTCCGTACACCCCTGCAGGGTTTTGAACTTTCGAAAGCCGTGCCCGCAGTTATGGGCAGATGGGAATTTGTTAATATCCGGTTGTAGAGAACTTGACACTTAACGTAATTAAAATGCATCAACCGCGTGTGTAGCCGTGATGGTCTCTTTCCGGCGGAGTCCGGGAAGTGAACACGGTTCTTGTGTTATGCTTGAATGTAAGTAGCTTTGGGATCACTTCTTGATCACTTCTAGCTTCCTGACCGTTGCGTTGCTTCTCTTCTCGCTCTCATTTGCGTATGGTAGCCACCATATATGCTAGTGCTTGCTGAAGCTCCACCTCACTACCCTTTCCTACCCATAAGCTTAATTAGTCTTGATCTCGCGGGTGTGAGATTGTTGAGTCCTCGTGACTCACAGATGCTTCCAAACAGTTGCAGGTGCCGATGATACCAGTGCAGATGACGCAAACTAGCTCAAGTGGGAGCTCGATGAAGATCTTGCTCAGTGTTTTGTTTCGTTTCCTTTTGATCAGTAGTGGAGCCCAGTTGGGACGATCGGGGATCTAGCATTTGGGGTTGTCTTCTTTTATTTTGGTTCCGTAGTCGGACCTTGATTGTATTCTGGATGATGTATGTTTAACTTGTATTTGTGTGAAGTGGCGATTGTAAGCCAACTCTTTATCCCTTTCTTATTCAGTACATGGGATTGTGTGAAGATTACCCCTATTCCGAATAACCTACCATGCGGCTATGCCTCTAAGTCGTGCCCCGACACGTGGGAGATATAGCCGAATCGTGGGTGTTACAAGCTGGTAATCAGAGCCTTCCCCGACTTAGGAGCCCCCTGCTTGATCGAATCGCTGACGTTGTTGTGTCTAGAACAAAATATTTTGAGTCTTAGGATTATATATATCGGAGGTAGGATTCTTTTTACTCCTCAGTCCCATCGTCGCTCTGGTGAGGCCTCCTGACGTAGAGTTTTGACTCTTCTCTTCTCAAATTTCACAAATTTTTTTAGGATCACGCGGGTATCTTGGAATCGTTTCGATTGTTTTGTGACAAGAAAATTGTTCTTGGTGCCTCCTGACATTTAGGGGTTGTGGCAGTGTCCCAGGGAGTTGAGCCCCGAGGTGTTGTCGTCGCAATTTTATCGTTGCAGTTCTGGAATACCTGAGTTCGCCGACATCAAAAATCTCTTTTATGCAGTTGTTGGTGAGATAACCTCGACGCTACCCAGTACTGGGGCGGGAGTTCGGGAGTATTGCCATAACTTGTATAACGGATGCTTTTCGAAGGTTGAGGTAAACGATTACCGAAGGTTTCTTGGTTATGTGTTGAAGGATGGATACAACTGGATGTAGGATTTGCTAGTTTGGGTGAGATATTATGCTTCCCCTGTATCCCTAACACCCGATTGCATAACCAGAAAGTTTTGGGAGTTTATAAGTGGGATTTCAAGTAGCTCGTAGGATATCTTTCCAATAGACACATGATACGATATGGGATCTATCATATGTTTGATTCCGGCTTATTTTGCAAGCCAATCCTTGTTTTGTTTTGTTGTGGTATTCGAGTTGCTTTGAAGTCAAGTGTTGATTCCATACCTTTCCTAAGCGGTGTTCTCATATTTCTATATGAATACTAATCCTTCATGATAATCGAGATTTTCATGTCAATCTTTTTCAACCGGCGTGTTTCTCTTCAAGTAGATCCGATCATTTTCAACATCCGCAAGATCAACTCAAAGTCTTCTCAACATTATTTGTTTCATCCGTCCCAAGTTGCCTTTGTTTTCCCCCCCCCCCCCCCCCTTTTTTTTCGAGGACTCAGATATCTTAATCAAGTATTCATTTTATTCATGTGAACTTTCTTCTTTCTTTTCCTTCAATGTTCTTAACCAGTGATTTCTCGTAGAGATGCTCAGAAGCTTCAAGTTCATCATTCTTTCCTACTTCCTCCTCTTTTCTTCTCCGGTGGACTAAATTCAAGCTTTCGGTGTTGATCATATCCTTTTCATTGGTTCACATACTTTCCATGTTGGAAGTTCTTATCAAAGACTCTCTTATTTATTCACCTCTCGCTATTCATTTGTTCCGGAGTGCTGAAGATATCTCAGAAGATTCGCGTTTACATTCCTAATCTGTTCAATATATCTCGAGGTTGTCATCTTATTCAAACCATTTAATTCAACTGGTGCAATCGCTCTTCTAAATCATTCAACGGTGTTTCTTTTGAGTGGGCCCTAACCCACAGGTCTTTTCCCGTAGTTATTCTCAAATTCATTTCAAAGTTCGACATAAGATTGAGTTATCATCAGTCAAATGTCTTTCACCAAGATCTTCCAAATTCTTTTCATCGTTGGTTCAACCTTTCTATTCGTCATCCCGGAGTATCTCAACAATTCATGGTGGTGTTTCTCATCGTCATTCTCAACACTTGAAGACCGAAGAAGAGTTTCTCTCAAATCTTGGTCCGTTCTCTCAAAGATGCATAGTTCAAGCTTGTTGTCATCCTCTCATAATTGTTTTTGATTGTAAAAATTCTTTTCACCCATATGGAGAAATTCAAGAGTCTTTTCAGTTTGATTCTCCGGAGCCCATCATCTCAGAATTATTCATTCCAGCTTTCAGCTCTCGTTCTCCAAATCTTACCGGTGCATCGTTCAAGTTTTCTCTAATAAACTCGGGATCTATTCATTCTCATGTATCAAATTCTCTCAAGTATCTTCGTTCATTACATAATTCTTCCCGGTGTTCCTTTATCTTTTCTTCGTTCATTTTTATTTATCATGGTGGTTCGTTCAAGAGTTCTCTTCCTTGGTTATCATATCAATTCATTCGTTCTTCCAATCCTACCGTGGTCCATTGAGTTTGTGCCATATCTCTCTTAATCCTTTCTACGAGAATAAGTAGTATGCCAAATCCGTTGCTTGTCATTAATTTAATTGGTGAAGGATAAGCATAATGTAATTTTTATTCTTGTTTCATCCAAGTGATCTAATTCCTTATTCCGGAGGCTCATCAAATTCTTGATTTCAATGTTTCATATTTTCTTTCCCGGAGTTCCAAGCTCTTTCAATTATATCATTTCAAAGCTCCATCTAAATCATTACAAGGCTTCACCTTGTGTTTTCAACTTCTCTTTCTTTTTATCATCATTTTGTTACCGGAGTTCTTCATGGAGGTTCTACATGGTGGTTCATCAAGGATTCATTCCATTCTTCAATTTTTCTTCAACATATCTCTTGAAGTTATGATCTACCAAGCTATACTCTAAATTAAACATGGTGCTCAACACATGTTTGTTTTGAGGAGCTCAAGTATTCTTCATATTGCATTACAAAGTGCAATTCTTTCTACCTTATCATTTGAGGTGGTGTTATGTCATTGATTGATAATTTCCCTTCGTGTTTCATGATTCACAATTTTTCAAGAGTGACATCTAAATCCATCATTTTATCTTCACTCAAGACATCTTTTCAACCAATCTACCTCTTCATTGGAGTTATCTTGGGTTATATTTCACCTAAATCTTTCCCTAAGGATTTTGCTATTTATGGTGCTTATAAATGACCCAAGCTCTTCATTCATCCTCCCAGTGATATAAGTTTCTCGTCTCCTTGTTGATGTCAATTCAATCTGTTGTTTCCGCTAGTGGCAGAATTTCACCTCATAGTTTTGAGTTGTTTTCCATAAGCCCACAACAAGTTTTTTCTTTTCGTTGTTGGTTTTCCAACAACTCCGTTCGACCCTTCGCCTAAAGATGCCTTTTCAAACTCATTTGAGGTAGAAGATGTTGTTTTCTCCTCCGTTCTTTTGATTCCATTCTTACATTTGTTCCGGTGGCATTGTGATGTTGCTCTCTTCGACCCATCATCTTGTTTTGTCAAGATCATGTTCTTTCCTTTGCTTATCCATTCAACTGGAGTGTCGTGCCCTCTATTCAAGTTCTCTCATCTTATGAAGTTTTCCATCCCTTCTCAACCGGAGTGCTGTCTGAAATCGTTCTTACCCCTTGTGCCATTCTTTCAATAGTTCCGGAGACAGTGTGTTGTTGATTACATCAAGTATCCTCTCATCTTGTCAAATCCATGTTCAATTCCTACCATTTGCAGACGGAGTGCTGTCCAAATTATATCATTATTATTCCGTCTTTATCTTGTTTTAACCGGAGTGTTGTGTGTACCATTCCTCTTCTAACCGGAGTCTCATCCAAGTGCTTTCATTTTGCCAAGTTCATATTTTTTCCTTCCATTTCCAACCAGAGGGTTGTCGTAATTGATCTTTATCATTCCTTGTACATCTCATTTCATCCGGAGTGCTTGCATGTACTTCTTGTCCTTGGTGACACTTTTCTTATGTCTTTCAACCTACAAGGTTCTAGTAATGTTATTTGTTCCTCTTTTCTAACGGAGTGTTTTCAACTTTGTTCATCTTTGTTGTATTCTTTCTTTCAATTTTTTCATCCTCGCAAGGTTCTTTGGTTTCACTCAATTGTCAAAGAAGCAACTTTGTTTTACATTTTCTCTTCCTTCTCCGTTTCCCTCCGGTGCCATCCTAGATCTCGGGAAGAGATCCTCTCGTAGTGGTGGAGTGTTGTGACGCCCCGAGACCGTTGCGCCAGGTGTCTCCCAGTTATTCGATGTCTTTGCCATGTCATTTGCTTGCATGTTGCATCTTGCCAGGTCATCATCCGCATTGCATCATCATGTTTTCAAAACTTGCATCCGTTCGGGTTCCCCCAGTTCCGTCCGTTGTCCGTTCTGAGCCCAGACACACTTGTACACGCTCGCGGCACCTCCGAAATATTATTTTATAAGTGGTATAAAAATATTCTCGGAATCGGCCTAAAGTTGGCATGCGGTGTTGTTTTGTTGTTAGTAGGCCGTCTGCCAAGTTTCATCGCATTCAGAGCTCGTTTGGTAGCCCAACCGTTAAACTTATAGCGGCATTATAGCCGGTCAATCGTCGGACGTTTCCGGGATCCAGAAACATGTGTCGGGCTGCCCATCTTCCTCTCTTCTCAGCCCACTGGTCCACTTGCACAGTCCATCTAGCCCACCTACCTATCCCTCCGCTCCGGGCCGTCCGATCGAGATCGAACGGCTCCAACACGGCCTAAAACCCCCTCCTCTAGCCCTCCTTTTCCTATTTAAACACCCCTAGTCCATTTTTGGACTAATCCTAGTCTAAATCCTACCCCTAGCCTCCCCTAACCCTCAGCTGCCGCCACCTCCCACCTCTGCCTCGTTTTCCGCACCGGCCAAGTCCTCCGCCACCACTTGTCGCGCCTCCATTAGCCCCGCCGCCACCTGACCATGCCCTCCTCCAACCCGGGCATGCAACGCGTCCCGGCCAACCTCCCACCACCGCCAAGCTCGCCAGGACCCGCTTCGGGCCCTGCGAAGCCCATCGGGGCCCAAGCGCTCCGCCACCGTCGCCCGAATGCTCCGCCCCCGAGCGTCGTCATTCCCGCAAGGAGAGCCCCGACCTCCCGTTCGCCCTCGTCGCTGCCTCCCCGCCAACGTCGCCGGAGCATGGCCGCCGGCGAGGACCTCCGCCAGGAGAGCCCGACCCCAGGCAGATCCGCCGCCGCGCCATCTCTCCTTTCCCTCCTCTATCTCTCTCCCTAACCCCCTCAATTTTCCTTCCCCGCAGGCCCGCCGCCGCCATGTTCAACCATCGCCGGAGCTTCGCATCGCCGCCGCCGTTGGCCAGATCCAGGCCAGGCGCCCTGGATCCGAGCTCCACCACCGCAGATCTGACCTCCCTTCGCCTCCCCGAGCGGATCCGCCATCCCATGTCGTCGTTGACCGCCGGAACCACCATCGCCGCCTTCCCGTGCGAGAGGAGGACAAGCCCCTCGCCCTATGTGCCTCCTCTTCCCACACGCGCATGGGCTCCCTCGTCGCAAGGCCTAGCGCGCCCCTCCTGCAGCCCGTCTTGCTCCTCCTTGGACCGGGCCGAAGCCCACCGGGTGAGGCAACCCCCCTGAGCGCCCTCCTTTTTTCCCCTTGTTGTTGGGCCATGCTCTGTACACCCAGTTTCGGCCCGTATAGTGTTTTTCCGTCTAGGCGAATTTAATCAATATCCAGGGGGTTTCAGTTTTACACTAAAGCCCCTCTAGATCATGCATTTAATATCTCATAAACTATGCATCACATGTAAATAACTTATATATATGAAAAATGCTTAGTTTTTTTATCTAGTTTCATAATATGTCATTTCCATCCATGTTTAAAATGTTTAAATGTGCTGTTTGTTTAATTTGCATAAATGCCATGATAAAATGCTTTATTCCATAACTAATTAATCGTAGCTCGGTTTTAAACAATCTTTATATGTAAATGGGGTATAAAAATGCCCAGTTTAACATGGTGACCTTACTTTGCATGTTTAACAAATATAAAATATGGTTTAGGGCCGAACAGTACCAAACCTAAAATTATGCACGTGAGGAGTTTCCGGACTTGCTGTTTGTTATTCTGGCCTCATTTAAACTTGCCTAGGTAGGTAGTTTTCATTTGCTTCACCTCTTGCCATGTTAATCAACATTTAATATTGTTGGGTACATAAACAAGATCGAACTAAATAACTTGAATGTGGTGTTCCTTCAATATGCAACTCGTTGCATATTGAGCTCCACTTAATTTGTACGATTGTTTGTGCACTTTGTCATGCCATGCATATTTAAACTGGACATGCATCATACTTGTTTGCGCATCATTCCATGCTTATGTGATGGTTGTTTACTATGTTGTTTGCTTCTTTCCGGGTTGCTTCTCGCGTTAGCTTCAGTTTCGTTCCGGAGTTGTGAGGATCCGTTTGACTACGTCCGTTTGTCTTCTTCATGGACTCGTTCTTCTTCCTTGCGGGATCTCAGGCAAGATGACCATACCCTCGAAATCACTTCTATCTTTGCTTTGCTAGTCGCTCACTCTATTGCTATGTTGCGCTACCTACCACTTGCTATATCATGCCTCCCATATTGCCATGTCAAGCGTCTAACCCACCTTTCCTAGCAAACCGTTGTTTGGCTATGTTAACACTTTGCTCAGCCCCTCTTATAGCGTTGCTAGTTGCAGGTGAAGCTGAAGTTTGATCCATGTTGGAACATGGTTATGTTGGGATATCACAATATCTCTTATTTAATTAATGCATCTATACACTTGGTAAAGGGTGGAAGGCTTGGCCTTATGCCTGGTGTATGGTTCCACTCTTCCCGCCCTAGTTTCCGTCATACCGGTGTTATGTTCCTTGATTTTGCGTTCCTTACACGGTTGGGTGTTATGGGAACCCCTTGACAGTTCGCTTTGAATAAAACTCCTCCAGCAAGGCCCAACCTTGGTTTTACATTTGCCCCACCTAGCCTTTTTCCCTTGGGTTTCCGGAGCCCGAGGGTCATCTTTATTTTAACCCCCGGGCCAGTGCTTCTGTAAGTGTTGGTCCAACCTGAGCGATGTCCGGCGCCCCCTGGGCAACCAGGGTCGATGCCAACCCGACGTTTGGCTCATCCGGTGTGCCCTGAGAACGAGATATGTGCAGCTCGTATCGAGATTTGTCGGCACATTCGGGCGGCTTTGCTGGTCTTGTTTTACCATTGTCGAAATGTCTTGTAACCGGGATTCCGAGTCTGATTGGGTCTTCCTGGGAGAAGGAATATCCTTCGTTGACCGCGAGACCTTGTGATGGGCTAAGTTGGGACACCCCTGCAGGGTTTTGAACTTTCGAAAGCCGTGCCCGCGGTTATGGGCAGATGGGAATTTGTTAATATCCGGTTGTAGAGAACTTGACACTTAACGTAATTAAAGTGCATCAACCGCGTGTGTAGCCGTGATGGTCCCTTTCCGGTGGAGTCTAGGAAGTGAACACGGTTCTTGTGTTATGCTTGAATGTAACTAGCTTCAGGATCACTTCTTGATCACTTCTAGCTTCCCGACCGTTGCGTTGCTTCTCTTCTTGCTCCCATTTGCGTATGGTAGCCACCATATATGCTAGTGCTTGCTGAAGCTCCACCTCACTACCCTTTCCTACCCATAAGCTTAAATAGTCTTGATCTCGCGGGTTTGAGATTGCTGAGTCCTCGTGACTCACAGATGCTTCCAAATAGTTGCACGTGCCGATGATACCAGTGTAGATGACGCAACCCAGCTCAAGTGGGAGCTCGATGAAGATCTTGCTCATTGTTTTGTTTTGGTTCCTTTTGATCAGTAGTGGAGCCCAGTTGGGACGATCGGGGATCTAGCATTTGGGGTTGTCTTCTTTTATTTTGGTTCTGTAGTCGGACCTTGATTGTATTCTGGATGGTGTATGTTTAACTTGTATTTGTGTGAAATGGCAATTGTAAGCCAACTCTTTATCCCTTTCTTATTCAGTACATGGGATTGTGTGAAGAATACCCCTCTTGCGAAAAACCTACCATGCGGCTATGCCTCTAAGTCGTGCCCCGACACGTGGGAGATATATCCGCATCGTGGGTGTTACATCCATCCACGCCGGCGTCGCCGGCCACTTCCTCCACGGTGTTGCTCGCTCGGAGGCGACGTCCACATCAGTAGGAGCTGCTGCTGCTTTAGCTCTCACTCGCTCGCGCTGCTGCTGTGCTCTTGCTCTTGGTCCCCTGCCTGATCTGGTCTTTCTCTTGCTCGCGCTGCTGCTCTCGCTCTTGCTCTTGCTCGCGCTGCTGCTCTCGCTCTTGCTCTTGCTTGCGATGCTGCTCCGATTTAGCTACACTTCAGTCGGCTGAATCGACTTTCGGGTCAGTCAATTTTTGGGGGGTGGGGGGGGGGCTCGTCGGAGCTAAGGAAGAACCAGCCGCAGCGGGGAGGAGGGCTCGCCGGAGAGGTACGCCACTACCTATCTTAGGGTTCATGGTGGGGCGGTGGTCGCCGGCGGTAGTGCGGCGGTGGCGTGGGGATCGCCGGAGAAAAAGCTCGGCACGGGGGGCGGGGCTACAGGGATGGCCGGGGCGGCGGCGGACCGGTGGTGGGGAGTGTTTTCGGGGCGGGTGGGGCGGCCCACCGCCGGCCGCGGGCGGCGGGGGGCGGCTGTTTGGCCGGTGGTGGCTGGCGGCTCAGGGGATGGAGGTTGAAGATGAACTGCAGGCCCTTGATTTCGTATCCAACGGCTGCAAAATCGACTGACCAGAGATGAAAAAGTTAGTCGACTGACTTGTAGCCTCACCTCTAGTGCGTTCAGTTTCGACAGTAAAATTCAGTTTCGACAGTTAAGTTCAGTTTCGACAGTTAAATTCAGTTTCGACAGTTAAGTTCAGAGATGAGCGGCTGATGTATACATCTAGCACTTTGTGCTTATGTATTTTACGTCATCTATTGGAGATGCTATTAGAATTCCACTCAGGTTAACGTTGTCTCTCTTGTCCTGCTTCAGCCTCAACGTCGTACAACTCACCGGAGCTGCTCCAACGATGAAATCCTCCATCACAGCGGAGCAGTACCTCGGGCTCCATCTCCAGACGCCTAAGATCTTCTTCCCCTCCTCCGACAGCCAAGTTAGCCGGAGCATCCTCACCGGCCAACCCAATCATGCTGAGATCGACATGGCTTCGCCAAAGAGGCTATACACTTCTTGTGGTTTGACTTAATCTCAACATGCTTCATTGCATCCTGTGATCTTCCAATTCTTGTGAACCAAACACCCAGATTGGCAGAAATCATGTGTTTTTAAATTCTCTGTTTTGCACGTGCATTCCTATCCTATTCCTGTCTATTTCCTATCCCTGCATTGTTAGAATCCTCAAATTCAAACAAGCCCTTACACAATTATTTCTGTTACAGATATGTGTCAAAGAAAACCTTGTGTGGTTTGTCCTGCTCCTGCGGTGTTGTGTTCCACCCCAGCTCAGCTGCTCCAACAATGGAAGGGTTCACCACAGCAGGTATCCGCTCTCCAGACTATCTTTCGCCGCCTCAGATCTTCTTCCCCATCGTCGGCAGCCCCGACAACTGCATTACCATCATCAACTGAGCAGATGACCTTGAGGACTACACGGGTCCGCAAGAGAGGTCGCACTCTTCCGTTTCTGCTTACGTTATGCATCGCTTAATATGATGACATGCTACTTTATCGTCGTGTTCACCTATTAGACTCCGACTTAGGTCCAAACTTATGCTGAAACTTGAGTTTTTTAATGGTTGTGGGGTACATATTGGGGCAGCAATCAATACTATCTGTCTACTATCTGGTTAATCTCGGGTGTCTACTATGAGTTTCATGTTGGGTGCAAACAAACATTAAAGGAGCCATTATCTGTATTTTTAACTAAAGCTATTATCTTCCTACTATCATTTGTTTTGGGTCTATCCACGGTTTTCTACCATCACTCTAGATTTGTGCATGCACTCCTTACATAATCTCACTATGTTTTATTCCTATGCATGTCAGTTATTGTACACAATGGAACTGAACATGTAGAGCAAAAGAGACGAGCCTTGCGTGGCAATAAAATTTCATGCAGACGTCGCTCCATGGTGGGCGCAAAGGCAGCCCCCCTCCACCCATTTCGGATCATAATCAAGAGGAAGATAACTGTTCTGAGGGGGATTCAGAAGCAGAAGACCACTCCTATTTACCCCATGAGGTCTTCGCTCTAACTTGGCATGCTGATGTTGGTAATATCATGCATATGGTGCCTTGCATTGCTTACTATATACATCAAAGATGTCATCTGCTTAGTTTAGACATGCTTTGTGTCAATGCCATCTGTTTAGTTTCTTTATCATATATGTGAATCATGCAATGCCATCTTGTTTAGCCAGGCATCATATATGTGAATTTTGCAATGCCACCCTGGTTAGCCAGTCATCTTATATGTGAATTATATCATGACATCATTTTTTTATTACGTGTTAAATTTGTCAACAATTTAGTACATTCAATTACTCTTCCTGTGCATCAGCCATTCAGCACGGTCATGGAAAAATTGTTGGGGAACGTAGCATAAATTCAAAATTTTCCTACGTGTCACCAAGATCTATCTATGGAGTCATCTAGCAACGAGGGAGGAGTGGATCTACATACCCTTGTAGATCGCGCGCGGAAGCGTTCAAGAGAACGGGGTTGATGGAGTCGTACTCGTCGTGATCCAAATCACCAATGATCCTAGCGCCGAACGGACGGCACCTCCACGTTCAACACACGTACGGAGCAGCGACGTCTCCTCCTTCTTGATCCAGCAAGGGGGGAGGAGAGGTTGATGGAGATCCAGTAGCACGACGGCGTGGTGGTGGAAGTAGCGGGATTCCAACAGGGCTTCGCCAAGCGCTGCGGGAGGAGGAAGATGTGTCATGGGAGGGAGAGGGAGGCGCCAGGGCTTAGGTATGGTTGCCCCCCTTCCCCCCACTATATATAGGGCCAAGGGAGAGGGGGGATGCGCAGCCTTGGCCCTTCCTCCAAGGAAGGGTGCGGCCAGGGAGGAGTCCCTCCTCCCCAAGGCACCTCGGAGGTGCCTTCCCCCTTTAGGACTCTTCCTTTCCCTTGATTCTTGGCGCATGGGCCTCTTGGGGCTGGTGCCCTTGGCCCATATAGGCCAAGGCGCACCCCCTACAGCCCATGTGGCCCCTGGGGCAGGTGGCCCCACCCGGTGGACCCCCGGGACCCTTTCGGTGGTCCCGGTACAATACCGGTGACCCCGAAACTTGTCCCGATGGCCGAAATAGCACTTCCTATATATAATTCTTTACCTCCGGACCATTCCGGAACTCCTCGTGACGTCCGGGATCTCATACGGGACTCCGAACAACTTTCGGGTTACCGCATACTAATATCTCTATAACCCTAGCGTCACCGAACCTTAAGTGTGTAGACCCTACGGGTTCGGGAGACATGCAGACATGACCGAGATGACTCTCCGGTCAATAACCAACAGCGGGATCTGGATACCCATGTTGGCTCCCACATGTTCCATGATGATCTCATCGGATGAACCACGATGTCAAGGACTTAATCAATCCCGTATACAATTCCCTTTGTCTAGCGGTACGATACTTGCCCGAGATTCGATCGTCGGTATCCCGATACCTTGTTCAATCTCGTTACCGGCAAGTCTCTTTACTCGTTTCATAACACATCATCCCGTGATCAACTCCTTGATCACATTGTGCACATTATGATGATGTCCTACCGAGTGGGCCCAGAGATACCTCTCCGCTTACACGGAGTGACAAATCCCAGTCTCGATTCGTGCCAACCCAACAGACACTTTCGGAGATACCCGTAGTGCACCTTTATAGTCACCCAGTTACGTTGTGACGTTTGGTACACCCAAAGCACTCCTACGGTATCCGGGAGTTGCACAATCTCATGGTCTAAGGAAATGATACTTGACATTAGAAAAGCTTTAGCATACGAACTACACGATCTTGTGCTAGGCTTAGGATTGGGTCTTGTCCATCACATCATTCTCCTAATGATGTGATCCCGTTATCAAGGACATCCAATGTCCATGGTCAGGAAACCGTAACCATCTATTGATCAACGAGCTAGTCAACTAGAGGCTTACTAGGGACATGGTGTTGTCTATGTATCCACACATGTATCTGAGTTTCCTATCAATACAATTCTAGCATGGATAATAAACGATTATCATGAACAAGGAAATATAATAATAATAATTTATTATTGCCTCTAGGGCATATTTCCAACAGGTCTCCCACTTGCACTAGAGTCAATAATCCAGTTCACATCGCTATGTGACTAACACTCAAGGTCACATCCCCATGTGACTAACACCCAAAGAGTTTACTAGAGTCAATAATCTATTTCACATTACCATGTGATTAACACTCAAGGTCACATCCCCATGTGACTAACACCCAAAGAGTTTACTAGAGTCAATAATCTAGTTCACATTACCATGTGATTAACACTCGATGAGTTCTGGGTTTGAACATGTTATGCTTGTGAGAGATGTTATAGTCAACGGGTCTGAATCTTTTAGATCCGTATGTACTTCACAAATCTCTATGTCATCTTGTAGATGCAACTACTACGCTATATTGGGAGCCATTTCAAATAACTGTTCTACTTGGAGCTATTCTAAATTGTTGCTCCATTATACGTATCCGGTATCTCTACTCAGAGCTATCCGGATAGGTGTTAAGCTTGCATCGCCATAACCCTTTACGACGAACTCTTTTACCACCTCCATAATCGAGAAAATTCCTTAGTCCACTAGTCACTAAGGATAACTTTGACCACTGTCTTGTGATCTACTCCTAGATTACCTTTGTACCCTCTTGCCAGATATGTGGCAAGGCACACATCAGGTGCGGTACTCAGCATGGCATACCGTATAGAGCCTATGACAAAAGCATAGGGGATGACCTTCATCCTTCCTCTTTCTTCTGCCGTGGTCGAGCTTTAAGTCTTAACTTCATACCTTACAACTCAGGCAAGAACTCCTTCTTTGACTGGTCCATCTTGAACACCTTCAAGATCATGTCAAGGTATGTGCTCATTTGAAAGTACCATTAAGAATTTTGATCTATCCTTATAGATCTTGATTCTCAATGTTCAAGTAGCTTAATCCAGGCTTTCCATTGAAAAATACTTTCCAAATAACCCTATATGCTTTCCAGAAATTCTACGTCATTTCTGATCAACAATATGTCAACATATATTTATCAGAAATTCTATAGTGCTCCCACTCACCCTTTTGGAACTACAAGTTTCTCATAAACTTTGTATACACCCAAAAAATCTTTGATCATATTATCAAAGCATACATTCCAACTCCGAGATGCTCACTCCAGTCCTTAGAAGGATTGCTGGAGCTTTGCATACTTATTAGCATCTTTCAGGATTAACAAAACCTTCCGGTTGTATCACATACAACCTTTCTTCAAGAAAATCATCGAGGAAACAATGTTTTGACATCCTATCTGCAAGATTTTATAAATAATGCAGTAATTGCTAACATAATTCCAACAGACTCTTAGCATTGCTACGAGTGAGAAAGTCTCATCGCAGTCAACTCCTTGAACTTGTCGGAAAACATCTTAACGACAAGTCGAGCTTTCTTAATGGTGATACTTACCATCATTGTCCGTCTTATTTTAAAATCCATATGTACCTAACAGCCTTACGACCATCAAGTAGTTCTTCCAAAGTCTACACTTTGTTTTTATACATGGATCCTCTCTCGGATTATATGGCCTCGAGCCATTTTGGAATCCAGGCCCACCACCGCTTCTCCATAGCTCGTAGGTTCATTGTTGTCTAGCAACATGACTTCCAAAACAGGATTATGTACCACTCTGAAGTAGTACACATCCTTGTCATCCCACGAGGTTTGGTAGTGACTTGATCTGAAGTTTCATGATCACTATCATAAGCTTCCACTTCAATTGGTGTAGGTGCCACAGGAACAACTCCTGTGCCCTGCCACACACTAGTTGAAGAGACGGTTCAATAACCTCATCAAGTCTCCACCATCCTCCCACTCAATTCTTTCGAGAGAAACTTTTCCTCGAGAAAGGACCCGATTCTAGAAACAATCCCTTATTGCTTTCGGATCTGAGACAGGAGGTATACCCAACTGTTTTGGGTGTCCTATGAAGATGCATTTATCCGCTTTGGGTTCGAGCTTATCAGCCTGAAACTTTTTCACATAAGCATCGCAGCCCCAAACTTCTAAGAAATGACATCTTAGGTTTCTCTAAACCATAGTTCATATGGTGTCATCTCATCGGAATTACGTGGTGCCCTATTTAAAGTGAATGTGGTTGTCTTTAATGCCTAACCCATAAACTATCGTGGTAATTTGATAAGAGACATCATGGTATGCATCATATCCAATAGGGTGCAGTTATGATGTTCGGACACACCATCACACTATGGTGTTCCAGGCTGTATTAGTTGTGAAACAATTTCCACAATGTCTTAATTCTGTGCCAAACTCGTAATTCAGATATTCATCTCTATGATCATATCATAGATATTTTATCCTCTTGTCACGACAATCTTTCAACTTCACCCTGAAATTACTTGAACCTTTCAATAATTCAGACTCGTGATTCATCAAGTAAATATACTCAACATCTACTCAAATCATCTGTGAAGTAAGAACATAACGATATCCACTACATGCCTCAGCACTCATTGGATTGCACACATCAAAATGTATTACTTCCAACAAGTTGCTTTCTAGTTCCATTTTACTGAAAACGAGGCTTTTAGTCATCTTGCCCATGTGGTATGATTTGCATGTCTCAAGTGATTCAAAATCAAGTGAGTCCAAACGGTCCATTAGCATGGAGTTTCTTCATGCATATACACCAATAGACATGGTTCGCATGTCTCAAACCTTTCAAAAATGAGTGAGCCCAAAGATCCATCAACATGGAGCTTCTTCATGAGTTTTATACCGATATGACTTACGTGGTAGTGCCACAAGTAGGTGGTACTATCATTACTATCTTATATCTTTTGGCATGAACATGTGTATCACTACGATCGAGATTCAATAAACCATCCATTTTAGGTGCAAGACCATTGAAGGTATTATTCAAATAAACAGGGTAACTATTATTCTCTTTAAATGAATAACCGTATTGCGATAGACATAATCCAATCATGTCTATGCTCAACGCAAATACCAATCTCGATGGTAGAGGGAGCGTACG
The DNA here is from genome assembly GCF_003073215.2 of Triticum urartu. Classification (NCBI taxonomy): domain Eukaryota; kingdom Viridiplantae; phylum Streptophyta; class Magnoliopsida; order Poales; family Poaceae; genus Triticum; species Triticum urartu. Next base: position 121,575,752 of record NC_053027.1, read on the forward strand.
ATATTTGATCAACCTTGGAAATACTTCCAACACATATCGTCATCTCACCTTTAGCTAGTCTCCGTTTATTCCGTAGCTTTTATTTCGAGTTACTAACACTTAGCAACCGAACCGGTATCTAATACCCTGGTGCTACTAGGAGTACTAGTAAAGTACACATTAACACAATGTATATCCAATATACTTCTATCGACCTTGCCAGCCTTCTCATCTACCAAGTATCTAGGGTAATTCTGCTCCAGTGGCTGTTCCCCTTATTACAGAAGCACTTAGTCTCGGGTTTGGGTTCAACCTTGGGTTTCTTCACTAGAGCAGCAGCTGATTTGCCGTTTCATGAAGTATCCCTTCTTGCCCTTGCCCTTCTTGAAACTAGTGGGTTCACCAACCATCAACAATTGATGCTCCTTCTTGATTTCTACTTTTGTGGTGTCAAACATCGCGAATATCTCAAGGATCATCATATATGTCCCTGATATATTATAGTTCATCACGAAGCTCTAGCAGCTTGGTGGTAATGACTTCGGAGAAACATCACTATCTCATCTGGAAGATCAACTCCCACTCGATTCAAATGATTGTTGTACTCAGACAATCTGAGCACAAGCTCAACAATTGAGCTTTTCTCCCTTAGTTTGCAGGCTAAGAAAATCGTCGGAGGTCTTATACCTCTTGACGTGGGCATGAGCCAGCCCTTGAAACATCTCATATGTTTCGCGACATTTCAAAACGTCTTCGGTGCCTCAACTCTAAGCCGTTTAACTGAACTATCACGTAGTTATCAAAATGTGTATGTCAGATGTTCGCAACATCCACAGACAACGTTCGAGGTCCAGCACACTAAGTGGTGCATTAAGGACATAAGCCTTCTATGAAGCAATGAGGACAATCCTCAGTTTACGGACCTAGTCCGCATAATTGCTACTATCAACTTTCAACTAAATTTTCTCTAGGAACATAACTAAACAGTAGAACTGAAGCGCGAGCTACGACATAATTTGCGAAGACCTTTTGACTATGTTCAGGATAGTTAAGTTCATCTTATGAACTCCCACTCAGATTGACATCCCTCTAGTCATCTAAGTGATTACATGATCTGACTCAACTAGGCCGTGTCCGATCATCAAGTGAGACGGACTAGTCAACATCGGTGAACATCTTCATGTTGATCGTATCTACCATACGACTCATGCTCGACCTTTCGGTCTCTTGTGTTCCGAGGCCATGTCTGTACATGCTAGGCTCGTCAAGTCAACCTAAGTGTTTCGCGTGTGTAAATCTGTCTTACACCCGTTGTATGTGAACGTTAGAATCTAACACCCGATCATCACGTGGTGCTTCGAAACAACGAACTGTCGCAACGGTGCACAGTTAGGGGGAACACTTTCTTGAAATTATTATGAGGGATCATCTTATTTACTACCGTCGTTCTAAGTAAACAAGATGCATAAACATGATAAACATCACATGCAATCAAATAGTGACATGATATGGCCATCATCACTTTGCTCCTCTTGATCTCCATCTTCGGGGCTCCATGATCATCATCGTCACCGGCATGACACCATGATCTCCATCATCATGATCTCCATCATCGTGTCTTCATGAAGTTGTCTCGCCAACTATTACTTCTACTGCTACAGCTAATGGTTAGCAATAAAGTAAAGTAATTACATGACGTTTATGTTGACACGCAGGTCATAAATAAATAAAGACAACTCCTATGGCTCCTGCCGGTTGTCATACTCATCGACATGCAAGTCGTGATTCCTATTACAAGAACATGATCAATCTCATACATCACATATCATTCATCACATTCTTCTTGGCCATATCACATCACATAGCATACCTTGCAAAAACAAGTTAGACGTCCTCTAATTGTTGTTTGCATGTTTTACGTGGCTGCTATGGGTTTCTAGCAAGAACGTTTCTTACCTACGCAAAAACCACAACGTGATATGCCAATTTCTATTTACCCTTCATAAGGACCCTTTTCATCAAATCCGTTCTGACTAAAGTGGGAGAGACAGACAACCGCCAGCCACCTTATGCAACTAGTGCATGTCAGTCGGTGGAACCAGTCTCACGTAAGAGTACGTGTAAGGTCGGTCCGGGCCGCTTCATCCCACAATGCCACCGAATCAAGATTGGACTAGTAATGGTAAGCATATTGAACAAAATCAACGCCCACAACTACTTTGTGTTCTACTCGTGCATAGAATCTACGCAATAGACCTAGCTCTGATACCACTGTTGGGGAACGTAGCATAAATTCAAAATTTTCCTACGTGTCACCAAGATCTATCTATGGAGTCATCTAGCAACGAGGGACGAGTGGATCTACATACCCTTGTAGATCGCGCGCGGAAGCGTTCAAGAGAACGGGGTTGATGGAGTCGTACTCGTCGTGATCCAAATCACCGATGATCCTAGCGCCGAACGGACGGCACCCCCGCGTTCAACACACGTACGGAGCAGCGACGTCTCCTCCTTCTTGATCCAGCAAGGGGGGAGGAGAGGTTGATGGAGATCCAGCAGCACGACGGCGTGGTGGTGGAAGTAGCGGGATTCCAACAGGGCTTCGCCAAGCGCTGCGGGAGGAGGAAGATGTGTCATGGGAGGGAGAGGGAGGCGCCAGGGCTTAGGTATGGCTGCCCTCCCTTCCCCCCACTATATATAGGGCCAAGGGAGAGGGGGGAGGCGCAGCCTTGGCCCTTCCTCCAAGGAAGGGTGCGGCCAGGGAGGAGTCCCTCCTCCCCAAGGCACCTCGGAGGTGCCTTCCCCCTTTAGGACTCTTCCTTTCCCTTGATTCTTGGCGCATGGGCCTCTTGGGGCTAGTGCCCTTGGCCCATATAGGCCATGGCGCACCCCCTACAGCCCATGTGGCCCCCGGGGCAGGTGGCCCCACCCGGTGGACCCCCGGGACCCTTCCGGTGGTCCCGGTACAATACCGGTGACCTCGAAACTTGTCCCGATGGCCGAAATAGCACTTCCTATATATAATTCTTTACCTCCGGACCATTCCGGAACTCCTCATGACGTCCGGGATCTCATCCGGGACTCTGAACAACTTTCGGGTTACCGCATACTAATATCTCTATAACCCTAGCGTCACCGAACCTTAAGTGTGTAGACCCTACGGGTTCGGGAGACATGCAGACATGACCGAGATGACTCTCCGGTCAATAACCAACAGCGGGATCTGGATACCCATGTTGGCTCCCACATGTTCCACGATGATCTCATCGGATGAACCACGATGTCAAGGACTTAATCAATCCCGTATACAATTCCCTTTGTCTAGCGGTACGATACTTGCCCGAGATTCGATCGTCGGTATCCCGATACCTTGTTCAATCTCGTTACCGGCAAGTCTCTTTACTCGTTTCATAACACATCATCCCGTGATCAACTCCTTGATCACATTGTGCACATTATGATGATGTCCTACCGAGTGGGCCCAGAGATACCTCTCCGTTTACACGGAGTGACAAATCCCAGTCTCGATTCGTGCCAACCCAACAGACACTTTCGGAGATACCTGTAGTGTACCTTTATAGCCACCTAGTTACGTTGTGACGTTTGGCACACCCAAAGCACTCCTATGGTATCCGGGAGTTGCACAATCTCATGGTCTAAGGAAATGATACTTGACATTAGAAAAGCTTTAGCATACGAACTACATGATCTTGTGCTAGGCTTAGGATTGGGTCTTGTCCATCACATCATTCTCCTAATGATGTGATCCCATTATCAATGACATCAAATGTCCATGGTCAGGAAACCGTAACCATCTATTGATCAACGAGCTAGTCAACTAGAGGCTTACTAGGGACATGGTGTTGTCTATGTATCCACACATGTATCTGAGTTTCCTATCAATACAATTATAGCATGGATAATAAACGATTATCATGAATAAGGAAATATAATAATAACTAATTTATTATTGCCTCTAGGGCATATTTCCAACAAAAATCGGGAGTGGAAACAAGGTCTTCAGAGCAGACAATGCTATCTGACGAAGCACATGTCTTGCTGGTTACAGATAGCTCCTCGGAGGAGGATTCAGAGACAGATGACCAGTCCTATCTCCCCCCCGAGGTGCATGCTCTAACTTGGCAGGGTTATGATGCTCATATCGTTCGTATGGTATCTTGCATTGCTATGTCATTTGCTTAGTTTAGACATGCTTTGTGTGAATGCCACTTGTTTAGTGTCTAATTACCATATATGTGAATTATGCAATGCCATCTTATTGCAAGACATTATATATGTGAATTATGCAATGCTATCTTGTTGCAGGCATTATATATGTGAATTATGCAATGCCATGCTGTTTAGCCAAGCGTCATATATGTGAATTATATCATGCCGTCCTTTTTTTGTATTTCTCATTGCTTTTGTCGACAATGTTTTTATATTTAACTGCTCTTCCTGTGCATCAGCCATTTGAATTGGTGATGGAGAAATCTGGAGTGAAAACAAGGTCTTCAGAGCAGACAATGCTACCTGGTGATGCAGATATCTTGCTGGTTATAGATAGCTCTTCAGAGGAGGATTCAGAGGCAGATGACCAGTCCTATTATGGCCCTGAGGTGTATGCTCAAACTTGGCAGGGTTATATTACTCATATCATGCATATGTTGTATTGCAATGCTTAGTTTTTACATCATATACACGATATTGAATGCCATCTCCTTAGTTGACACATCATATATGTGATTGCCCTCTGCTCACTTCCTTAGTATATAAATCATATATTTGAATTATATCATGCCATGATGTTTACATAGACAGCATGTATCTGAATTATGGCATGCCAACCCATTTTCTAAAGACATAATATAGTTATATCATCTCATCCTATTCACATAGTCATCATATTTTGAATTATGTCATTCCATCCGTGAATTATATCATGCCATCATGTTTCCATCGACGACATGTTTGTGATTTATGGCATGCCAACCACTTTAATAGACACATCGTATAGTTATATCATGTCATCTTGTTTACATAGTCATCATATTTTGAAGTATGTCATTCTATCTTGTTTAGTTAGCCATCATACATGTGAAATTGTGTCATGCTATCCTGTTTAATTAGCCATCATATATATGAAATTATGTCCTGCTATTCTGTTTGGTTAGACAACATAAATGTGAATTATTTCATGCCTTGTTTTCTTCCCTACTATCCATTGCACCTGTCTATCTTACAATGTTTGTACATTCAATTACTTTTCTTGTTTATCAGCCATTTCAATTGGAGGGGGTGATGGCAGTATCTGTGGGAGTAAAAACACGGTCTTCAGAAAAGATCGTGCTACTTGTCGATGGAGATAGAACCACAGTTGTACTTGCCCAAGAACCAGCCGCACCACAGATAACCCAGACTCACGTAGATTGTACCCCTACCCAGTTGGACGGAGAACCATCTACACCCTTTCTAACCCCAACCCCAGCAGATAGTAACCCAGTTCCCGTTGACACAGCACCGTCTCCACCACAGAGCACCCAAACACGAGCAGTTATTAAGGCAACTACAGTGCCCAAAGCACGAGGACCACCACTCCGAATCCCAAGTCAACGCTTAAAGCAGAAGAAGAATTGTTCTCAGGTCAGGTTTTGTAGCTATGGCTCATACTACTTTACTCTTGCATCACTGTATTTACTCATACCAACTAATTTCAAATTTGAAGGATGCAATTGAAACTCCAATGGAGCAACAGGTATGTTCTAAACCTGTTTCTTTAACGTGTTTGCTGTTGTAACTTGCTCTATGTTGATTTCAGTTTCAATTGAATAAACAGTTATATTCTCATGCCATGCACCTTACAAGTGTTGTTATTGTTGTGTAGTTTCCCACACTTATATTCTGTCTAAGCTGCTTTGTCTTAAATAGATATGATTCGAACTGTATCTATCTTGATTTGGCAACATAAACTAGAATGATATAGACCATACGGTGACCATACTACATAGATATATGTTTGTTTCATGTTGTTATCCTGTCCACCTTACTACTAAACTGGTTTACCAAAATGAGTTTCATATACTACATTGTAAACATGTAATGTGTTTGTTTGTTTCTCTTTTAGAATGTGAATAAAATATTGGAGAAGAGTACCTCGTTATGCAATGGTACAGGAAGTAATGCAGATAAGGTTCAAGATAGTGAGGCATCCCTGTTGGTCTCCAAGAAAGCTGATAATAACTATATTGAAGACACTAAGACAACCCCAAAGTCCTGTCTTGATGTAGTGTTCGAGTTACTGGCTACTACTGCTGGCACCAGCTCTTCAAACTCGTTGCCTGAATCAGTTCGGCTTCTTGAGTCTCAACTTCAAGTTGAAAGACATCGATCAGATGTTATGCGACAGGAGGCCGAAGGACTGAGGAAGTCCCTTCAGAATTCAGATGCATACTTTCTGGTGCAACAACAAGTGCTGGAGGATTTAAGCGCCAAACAAGAGAAAGTTAATAAGCTTGCTAAGCATCTTTCCAGCATTATGGGTACCCAGGATATTGTTTCTTGAGATCTTCTGAAGTGGTTTCAGTTCTGGACTTGTTTTGCTGTGGCGTTTATATGCTGCTTTGTTCCCTATATTTGCACTGGTGGCGAACTTTGATGCCCAGTGGATGTAATATGTGTAGTAGCCGTGATAGCCTAGCGTAAGTTGTTTGCCTATTTATTTCCTTATTGTCTTGTTTATTTGTTTTCTTGTAGTCAGTGCAGTTCTTTTTCCGTGGTTTGCTAGTGGCCGCAATAGCCTATTTTTTAAAACTAGGCCACATTAACCATGGGCTACATATTTACTATAGTTAACATGGGCCTCCTACGGGACGTAGAAACAATGGGCCTTCTAAGGGCCATAGAAACAATGGGCCTTCTATGGGGCGTAGAAACAATGGGCCTTATACGGGCCGTAGACACAATGGGCCTTCTATGGGTCGTATCATCAATGGGCCTTCTACGAGCCGTATGATCGGTTGGCCAAACATGGGCCAATAACAAACCACATTATGGCCGTAAATGGGCTAGTGTTGAAATCGTCCGTTCATGGGCCGACCATAACGGGTCGTCGTTAATCGGTCGTATTTGATGACGCTATGAAAAAAGGCCCAACGTATTAACGGGCCACAAACGGGCCGACTGTAACCACGGGCTGAATTTGGCCCACAAGCAGAAAATGACAGTAACGGGCCGAAAGTAAACGAATGCTGGAAATGAGCCCAAGAATAAATGGGCCCTAAGAAGGCCGAAAGATAACATGGGCTGGAAACAGCCCAACGGTATAATGGGCCGTTAATGGGTATAAAGTGATACACTATTCATTATGGGCCAGTTTTACCACGGGCTGTTAATAGGCCGAGGGTTACTAAGGGCCTCATATGGGCCAAAAGACGTCATGGGCCATACATGGGCCGGAAGTTAAAACGGGTTGGAATTATATTGGACTGCCCAGATGACGCTACTGGGCCTAATTCGGATAGGTCGTAAACGGGCCCTGGGTTAGCGGGCTGTAAATGGGCTATATGCGAACAGGCCGTTAACAGGCTTGTCATGGGCCGGCCCGCCACCTTTTGACCAAGTCAAACGGGCCAGCCTTTTCACAAGAATGGGCCTATGTTGGGCCATGCCACATGTCGACGTATCATAGGCCCTTTGGGTCCAATGAGTGGATGACATCTGTCCCAGCGGCGATCCGACACGTGTTCCCTTCAGCCAATGATGATTTTACACGTGGAAAATCCCCATTGGTTGGGGCTGTTAACGGGTTATCGGATCCAAAACCGGACCCGGTAGCTTAACGACGTTCCGTTACGGTGGATGCCACGTGTCGGTCACCCTTGACGAAAGCACTTCTGTGATGCGTGATTTATCGTTATGGAAGTGGACACTTCCGTGATGATAATTTTGGTAATGTCATGGAACACTTCTATGATAGCACAGTGATACGTCTCCGTCGTATCTACTTTTCCAAACACTTTTGCCCTTGTTTTGGACTCTAACTTGCATGATTTGAATGGAACTAACCCGGACTGACGCTGTTTTCAGCAGAATTACCATGGTGTTATTTATGTGCAGAAACAAACGTTCTTGGAATGACCTGAAACTTCACGGAGCAACTTTTTGGAAAATATAAAAAATACCTGCAAAAGATGAAGGCCAGGGGGCCACCACCTGTCCACGAGGGTGGGGGCGCGCCCCCTACCTCGTGGCCCCCCTGGTGCCTCTCCGACTCCAACTCCAACTCTATATATTGTGTTTCGGGGAAAAAATCATAGAGAAGAATTCATCGCGTTTTACGATACGGAGCTGCCGCCAAGCCCTAAAACCTCCTGGGAGGGCTGATCTGGAGTCTGTTCGGGGCTCCGGAGAGGGGAATCCATCGCCATCGTCATCATCAACCATCCGCCATCATCAATTTCATGATGCTCATCGCCATGCATGAGTAATTCCATCGTAGGCTTGCTGGACGGTGATGGGTTGGATGGGATCTATCATGTAATCGAGTTAGTTTTGTTAGGGTTTGATCCCTAGTATCCACTATGTTCTGAGATTGATGTTGCTATGACTTTGCTATGCTTAATGCTTGTCACTAGGGCCCGAGTGCCATGATTTCAGAACTGAACCTATTATGTTTTCATCAATATATGAGTGTTCCTGATCCTATCTTGCAAGTCTATAGTCACCTATTATGTGTTATGATCTGTTAACCCCGAAGTGACAATAATCGGGATACTTACCGGTGATGACCGTAGTTTGAGGAGTTCATGTATTCACTGTGTGTTAATGCTTTGTTCCGGTTCTCTATTAAAAGGACGCCTTAATATCCCTTAGTTTCTGTAAGGACCCCGCTGGATACTTACCGGTGATGACCGTAGTTTGAGGAGTTCATGTATTCACTATGTGTTAATGCTTTGTTCCGGTTCTCTATTAAAAGGGCGCCTTAATATCCCTTAGTTTCCGTAAGGACTCCGCTGCCACAGGAGGGTAGGACAAAATATGTCATGCACGTTCTTTTCCATAAGCACGTATGACTATGTTCGGAATACATGCCTACATTATATCAATGAACTGGAGCTAGTTCTGTGTCACCCTAGGTTATGACTGTTACATGATGAACCGCATCCGGCATAATTCTCCATCACTGATCCATTGCCTATGAGCTTTCCATATATTGTTCTTCGCTTATTTACTTTCCCGTTGCTATTGCTATCATCACTACAAAATACCAAAAACATTACTTTTACTACTGTTACCTTTTGTTACCGTTACCACCACTACCATATTACTTTGCTACTAAATACTTTGCTACAGTTACTAAGTTTCCAGGTGTGGTTGAATTGACAACTCAGCTGCTAATACTTGAGAGTATTCTTTGGCTCCCCTTGTGTCGAATCAATAAATTTGGGTTGAATACTTTACCCTCGAAAACTGTTGCGATCCCCTATACTTGTGGGTTATCAAGACTATTTTCTGGCGCTGTTGCCGGGGAGCATAGCTCTATTCTTTGAGTCACTTGGGGTTTATATCTGCTTATCATTATGAAGAACTTGAAAGATCCAAGAACCAAGATTTATCCCTCAACTACGAGGGGAGGTAAGGAATTGCCATCTAGCTCTGCGCTTGATTCACCTTCTATTTTGAGTAAGCTTGCGACACCTAAAACTGCTTCTGCTATTCATTCTGATTTGTCCCATGTTATTGATGATGCTACTTCTGCTATGCATGATACTTTTGATGAAACTACTTCTATGCTTGATACTACTGTGCCACTTGGTGAATTTCTTGATGAACAACTTGCTAGAGCTAGAGAGATTGAAAATATTGAATCTGATAATACTGATGAAAGTGATGATGAAGAATCACTTGTTATTCCTAAGGGTTATGTTTTTGATCAAGAAGACTCTTTAGCTATTTTAGCTTGCAAAGATAGATACGAACTTAAGAGGTTATTAGCTAAATGGAATAAGCAATCTCTAAATGCTAGAATGAAACCTGACCCTGCTTTTGCTACTTCACCTATCTGTGTTACCGATAAGGATTATGAAGTCTCTGTTGATCCTGATATAATTACTTTGGTTGAATCTGATCCTTTTCATGGCTATGAATCTGAAACTGTTGTGGCACATCTTACTAAATTAAATGATATAGCCACCCTGTTCACCACTGATGAGAGAACTCGTTACTTTTATATCCTTAAAATATTTCCGTTCTCATTAAAGGGTGATGCTAAGATATGGTTTAATTCTCTTGATCCTGGTTGTGTGCGTAGTCCCCAGGATATGATTTATTACTTCTCTGCTAAATATTTCCCTGCTCATAAGAAACAAGCTACTTTAAGGGATATATCTATACTACTATATAGTGTACCAGTTTTGAATGGGAGCTGGCGATCAATCTTGACCATTCATGTCCTCAATCTAACGGCTGAAAGTAGTGGGATTCGCAGTGAACAGTGCATGGTTGCTGTATCCATCATGTTCTATAATGAACCCTGATCCTTCTCAAGAGATGTGGCCCATGCTGATTTCTCTTGGCCTAGCCATGTTACAGCTTGGGTTGGGCAACGAGTTGAGCCTAGAAAAGTTGGTTTCGGGGGAGAAACGTTCCATTTTCTTTACTAACATTTTTTGCGGGATTTTTTGTTAACAAATTGAAGGGATTACATATATTAATTCTGATTTTCCTTACAATATAATTTATTTATGCATCTATAAATCAAGAATTTTTTTGCTTCGAATCTATTAGCAAGTCTATGTTTTTTCCTACCAAAAATCATCCCATAATGTTAAAACGTGCATTGCACGTGCATACATACTAGTATAATTTTGTGCAAATTGAAGAAGAAAGTCTCACACAAGCTTGGGGGAGGCTTCTCCAATTACTTAATGCTTTGCCTGATCATCCTCTTAATAAAAATGAAATACTTGATATCTTTTATAATGGACTAACCGATGCTTCCAGAGATTACCTGGATAGTTGTGATGGTTCTGTTTTCAGGGAAAGAACGCCGGATGAAGCTGAAGTTCTATTGAATAATATGTTGACAAATGAAAATAATTGGACACCTCCGGAGCCAATTTCCTAAGCCTATTCCTAAACCAACTCCGAAGAAGAGGGGTATTCTATTTCTCAGTCCTGAAGATATGCAAGAGGCAAAGAAATCTATGAAAGAAAAAGGTATTAAAGCAGAATATGTTAAGAATTTACCTCCTATTGAAGAAATACACGGTCTTAATTTACCACATGTTGAAGATGTTGGGGAACGTAGTAATTTCAAAAAAATTCCTACGCACACGCAAGATCATGGTGATGCATAGCAACGAGGGGAGAGTGTGATCTACGTACCCTTGTAGATCGACAACGGAAGCGTTTGGTTGATGTAGTCGTACGTCTTCACGGCCCGACCGATCAAGCACCGAAACTACGACACCTCCGAGTTTTAGCACACGTTCAGCTCGATGACGATCCCCGGACTCCGATCCAGCAAAGTGTCGGGGAAGAGTTCCGTCAGCACGACGGCGTGGTGACGATCTTGATGTACTACTGTCGCAGGGCTTCACCTAAGCACCGCTACAATATTATCGAGGACTATGGTGGCAGGGGGCGCCGCACACGGCTAAGAATATGACCACGTGGATCAACTTGCGTGTCTATGATGGGGTGCCCCCTGCCCCCGTATATAAAGGAGTGGAGGAGGGGAGGGCCGGCCCTCTCTATGGCGCGCCCTATGGGAGTCCTACTCCCACCGGGAGTAGGATTCCCCCTTTCCTAGCCAACTAGGAGTCCCTTCATGTAGTAGGAGTAGGAAACAAGGAAGGGCGCAGCCCCTCCCCTAGTCCATTCGGACTAGGCCTGCCTTGGGGGGGCGCGCGGCCTGCCCTAGGCAGCCCCTCTCTCTTTCCCGTATGGCCCAATAAGGCCCAATACTTCTCCCGGCGAATTCCCGTAACTCTCCGGTACTCCGAAAAATACTCGAATCACTCGGAACCTTTCCGAAAAATTCCTGGAGCTTGCATATTTTGTTAGCACCTTTAGGATTGACAAAACCATCTTGTTGCATCACATACAACTCTTCTTTAATAAATCCATTAAGGAATGCAGTTTTGTTTATCCATTTGCCAGATTTCATAAAATGCGGCAATTGCTAACATGATTCGGACAGACTTAAGCATAGATACGAGTGAGAAACTCTCATCGTAGTCAACACCTTGAACTTGTCGAAAACCTTTTTGCGACAATTCTAGCTTTGTAGATAGTAACACTACTATCCGTGTCCGTCTTCCTCTTGAAGATCCATTTATTATCAATGGCTTGCCGATCCTCGGGCAAGTCCACCAAAGTCCACACTTTGTTCTCATACATGGATCCTATCTTAGATTTCATGGCCTCAAGCCATTTATCGGAATCTGGGCTCATCATCGCTTCCTCATAGTTCGTAGGTTCGTCATGGTCAAGTAACATGACCTCTAGAATAGGATTACCGTACCACTCTGGTGCGGATCTTACTCTGGTTTACCTACGAGATTCGATAGTAACTTGATCTGAAGTTACATGATCATCATCATTAGCTTCCTCACTAATTGGTGTAGTAGTCACAGGAACAGATTTCTGTGATGAATTATTTCCCAATAAGGGAGAAGGTACAATTACCTTATCAAGTTTTCTACTTTCCTCCCACTCACTTCTTTCGAGAGAAACTCCTTCTCTAGAAAGGATCCATTCTTAGCAACGAATGTCTTGCCTTCGGATCTGTGATAGAAGGTGTACCCAACTGTCTCCTTTGGGTATCCTATGAAGACATATTTCTCCGATTTGAGTTTGAGCTTATCGAGATGAAACTTTTTCACATAAGCATCGCAACTCCAAACTTTAAGAAACGACAGCTTAGGTTTCTTGCCAAACCATAGCTCACACGGTGTCGTCTCAACGGATTTAGATGGTGCCCTATTTAACGTGAATGCAGCTGTCTCTAATGCATAACCCCCAAAACGATAGTGGTAGATCGGTAAGAGACATCATAGATTGCACTATATCCAATAAAGTACGGTTATGACGTTCGGACACACCATTATGCTGTGGTGTTCCATGTGGCATGAGTTTGTGAAACTATTCCACATTGTTTTAATTGAAGACCAAACTCGTAACTCAAATATTTGTCTCCGCAATCAGATCGTAGAAAATTTATTTTCTTGTCACGATGATTTTCCACTTCACTCTGAAATTCTTTGAACTTTTCAAATGTTTCAGACTTATGTTTCATCAAGTAGATATACCCATATCTGCTCATATCATCTGTGAAGTTCAGAAAATAACGATACTTGCCATGAGCCTTAACACTCATCGGACCGCATACATCAGTATGTATTATTTCCAATAAGTCAGTTGCTCGCTCCGGAGAACGGAGTCTTAGTCATCTTGCCCATGAGGCATGGTTCGCAATCATCAAGTGATTCATAATCAAGTGATTCCAAAATCCCATCAGCATGGAGTTTCTTCATGCGCTTTACACCAATATGACCTAAACGGCAGTGCCACAAATAAGTTGCATTATCATTATTAACTTTGCATCTTTTGGTTTCAATATTATGATTATGTGTATCACTACGATCGAGATCCAACGAACTATTTTCATTGGGTGTGTAACCATATAATGTTTTATTCATGTAAACAGAACAACAATTTATTCTCTTACTTAAATGAATAACCGTATTACAATAAACATGATCAAATCATATTCATGCTCAACGCAAACACCAAATAACACTTATCCAGGTTCAACACTAATCCCGAAAGTATAGGGAGTGTGCGATGATGATCATATCAATCTTGGAACCACTTCCAACACACATCATCACTTCACCCTCAACTAGTCTTTATTCTGCAACTCCCGTTTCGAGTTACTAATCTTAGCAACTGAACTAGTATCAAATACTGAGGGGTTGCTATAAACACTAGTAAAGTACACATCAATAACATGTATATCAAATATACTTATGTTCACTTTGCCATCCTTCTTATCTGCCAATCACTTGGGGTAGTTCCGCTTCCAGTGACCAGTCCCTTTGCAGTAGAAGCACTTAGTCTCAGGCTTAGAATCAGACTTGGGCTTCTTCACTTGAGCAGCAACTTGCTTGCTGTTCTTCTTGAAGTTCCCCTTCTTCCCTCTGCCCTTTTCTTGAAACTAGTGGTCTTGTCTACCATCAACACTTGATGTTTTTTTGATTTGTACCTTTATCAATTTCCGCATTACGAAGAGCTTGGGAATCGTTTCCGTTATCCCTTGCATATCATAGTTCATCACAAAGTTCTACTAACTTGGTGATGGTGACTAGAGAATTCTGTCAATCACTATCTTATCTGGAAGATTAACTCCCACTTGATTCAAGCGATTGTAGTACTCAGACAATCTGGGCACATGCTCACTAGTTGAGCGATTCTCCTCCATCTTTTAGCTATAGAACTTGTTGGAGACTTCATATCTCTCAACTCGGGTATTTGCTTGAAATATTAACTTCAACTCCTGGAACATCTCATATGTTCCATGACGTTCAAAACGTCTTTGAAGTCCTGATTCTAAGCCATTAAGCATGGTGCACTAAACTATCAAGTAGTCATCATATTGAGCTAGCCAAACGTTCATAACGTCTGCATCTGCTCCTGCAATAGGTCCGTCACCTAGCGGTGCATCAAGGACATAATTCTTCTGTGCAGCAATGAGGATAAACCTCAGATCACGGATCCAATCCGCATCATTGCTACTAACATCTTTCAACACAATTTTCTCTAGGAACATATCAAAATAAACACAGGGAAGCAACAATGCGAGCTATTGATCTACAACATAATTTGCAAAATACTACCAAGACTAAGTTCATGATAAATTTAAGTTCAATTAATCATATTACTTAAGAACTCCCACTTAGATAGACATCCCTCTAATCCTCTAAGTGATCACGTGATCCAAATCAACTAAACCATGTCCGATCATCACGTGAGATGGAGCAGTTTCATTGGTGAACATCACTATGTTGATCATATCTACTATATGATTCACGCTCGACCTTTCGGTCTCCGTGTTCCGAGGCCATATCTGTATATGCTTGGCTCGTCAAGTATAACCTGAGTATTTCGCGTGTGCAACTGTTTTGCACCCGTTGTATTTGAACGTAGAGCCTATCACACCCGATCATCACGTGGTGTCTCAGCACGAAGAACTTTCGCAACGGTGCATACTCAGGGAGAACACTTCTTGATAATTAGTGAGATATCATCTTAAAATGCTACCGTCAAACTAAGCAAAATAAGATGTATAAAAGATAAACATCATATGCAATCAAAATATGTGACATGATATGGCCATCATCATCTTGCGCCTTTGATTTCCATCTCCAAAGTACTGTTATGATCTCTATCGTCACTGGCATGACACCATGATCTCCATCATCTTGATCTATATCAATGTGTCATCACGTGGTCGTCTCGCCAACAATTGCTCTTGCAACTATTGCTATCGCATAGCGATAAAGTAAAGCAGTTATTGGGCGCTTGCATCTTATGCAATAGAGAGACAACCATAAGGATTTTGCCAGTTGCCGATAACTTCAACAAAACATGATCATCTCATACAACAACTTATATCTCATCACGTCTTGACCATATCACATCACAACATGCCCTGCAGAAACAAGTTAGACGTCCTCTACTTTGTTGTTGCAAGTTTTACGTGTCTGCTACGGGCTTAGCAAGAACTGTTCTTACCTACGCATCAAAAACCACAACGATAGTTTGTCAAGTTGGTGCTGTTTTAACCTTCGCAAGGACCGGGCGTAGCCACACTCGGTTCAACTAAAGTTGGAGAAACTGACACCCGCCAGCCACCTGTGTGCAAAGCACGGCGGTAGAACCAGTCTCGCGTAAGCGTACGCGTAATGTCGGTCCGCGCCGCTTCATCCAACAATACCGCCGAACCAAAGTATGACATGCTGGTAAGCAGTATGACTTATATCGCCCACAACTCACTTGTGTTCTACTCGTGCATATAAAATCAAACCATAAAACCTAGGCTCTGATGCCACTGTTGGGGAACGTAGTAATTTCAAAAAAATTCCTACGCACACGCAAGATCATGGTGATGCATAGCAACGTGGGGAGAGTGTGATCTACGTACCCTTGTAGATCGACAATGGAAGCGTTTGGTTGATGTAGTCGTACGTCTTCACGGCCCGACCGATCAAGCACCGAAACTACGACACCTCCGAGTTTTAGCACACGTTTAGCTCGATGACGATCCCCGGACTCCGATCCAGCAAAGTGTCAGGGAAGAGTTCCGTCAGCACGACGGCGTGGTGACGATCTTGATGTACTACTGTCGCAGGGCTTCACCTAAGCACCGCTACAATATTATCGAGGACTATGGTGGCAGGGGGCGCCGCACACGGCTAAGAATATGACCACGTGGATCAACTTGCGTGTCTATGGGGTGCCCCCTGCCCCCGTATATAAAGGAGTGGAGGAGGGGAGGGCCGGCCCTCTCTATGGCGCGCCCTATGGGAGTCCTACTCCCACCGGGAGTAGGATTCCCCCTTTCCTAGTCCAACTAGGAGTCCTTCCATGTAGTAGGAGTAGGAAACAAGGAAGGGGCGCAGCCCCTCCCCCTAGTCCAATTCGGAATAGGCCTTGGGGGGGCGCGCGGCCTGCCCTAGGCAGCCCCTCTCTCTTTCCCGTATGGCCCAATAAGGCCCAATACTTCTCCCGGCGAATTCCCGTAACTCTCCGGTACTCCGAAAAATACTCGAATCACTCGGAACCTTTCCGATGTCCGAATATAGTCGTCCAATATATCGATTTTTACGTCTCGACCATTTCGAGACTCCTCGTCATGTCCCCGATCTCATTCGGGACTCCGAACTCCTTCGGAACATCAAAACTCATAAACTCATAATATAACTGTCATCGAAACCTTAAGCGTGCGGACCCTACGGGTTCGAGAACAATGTAGACATGACCGAGACACGTCTCCGGTCAATAACCAATAGCGGGACCTGGATGCCCATATTGGTTCCTACATATTCTACAAAGATCTTTTATCGGTCAGACCGCATAACAACATACGTTGTTCCCTTTGTCATCGGTATGTTACTTGCCCGAGATTCGATCGTCGGTATCCAATACCTAGTTCAATCTCGTTACCGGCAAGTCTCTTTACTCGTTCCTTAATACATCATCCCGCAACTAACTCATTAGTTGCAATGCTTGCAAGGCTTAAGTGATGTGCATTACCGAGAGGGCCCAAAGATACCTCTCCGATAATCGGAGTGACAAATCCTAATCTTGAAATACGCCAACCCAACATGTACCTTTGGAGACACCTGTAGAGCACCTTTATAATCACCCAGTTATGTTGTGACGTTTGGTAGCACACAAAGTGTTCCTCCGGCAAACGGGAGTTGCATAATCTCATAGTCATAGGAACATGTATAAGTCATGAAGAAAGCAATAGCAACATACTAAACGATCGGGTGCTAAGCTAATGGAATGGGTCATGTCAATCAGATCATTCACCTAATGATGTGATCCCATTAATCAAATAATAACTCTTTGTCCATGGTTAGGAAACATAACCATCTTTGATTAACGAGCTAGTCAAGTAGAGGCATACTAGTGACCATCTGTTTGTCTATGTATTCACACATGTATTATGTTTCCGGTTAATACAATTCTAGCATGAATAATAAACATTTATCATGATATAAGGAAATAAATAATAACTTTATTATTGCCTCTAGGGCATATTTCCTTCAGAAGAAACATATGATCTTAATCCTTTACCTATTGAAGAAACTCATGGTCTTGATAACCCGACACAGGTAGTAAAGGTAAATTCTCTCTATAGATATGATAAAGCTGAAATCCCATTTACTAAGTTTGCTTGCCCATGCTTAGATGAGTTTGATAAATTTATGGCTAAGTAAGAAGACTTCAATGCCTATTTTGGTAGACAATTGAAATACAATTCAAATATGCTTGAACACTTGGGTGATTATATGGCTAATGTCAAAGGTGAACTTAAACTTATTAGTAAACATGCTTCTATGGTTACCACTCAAGTAGAACAAGTACTTAAAGCTCAAAATGATTTGCTCAATGAATTGAATAGTAAAGATAATGATAATGTTGTTAGAGTGGCTACTAGAACTGGTAAAATGACTCAGGAACCTTTGTATCCCGAAGGCCACCCTAAGAGAATTGAGCAAGATTCTCAGAGAAATAATATAGATGCACCTAGTCCTTCTAAAAGGAAGAAAAAAATGATAGGACTTTGCATGCTTCTAGTGAACCTGTTATTGAACCACATGAGAATCCAAATGATATTTCTATTTCTGATGCTGAAACTCAAGCTGGTAATGAACCTGAAACTAGTGATAATGCTAATAATAATATTCATGATGATGCTAAACCTAGTAATGATAATGATATAGAAATTGAACCTGCTGTTGATCTTGATAACCCACAATCAAAGAATCAACATTATGATAAGAAAGACTTTGTTGCTAGGAAACATGGTAAAGAAAGAGAACCATGGGTTTAGAAACCCATTCCTTTTCCTCCCAAACCATCCAAGAAAAAGGATGATGAGGATTTTGAGCGCTTTGCTGAAATGATTAGACCTATCTTTTTGCGTATGCGATTAACTGATATGCTCAAAATGAACCCTTATGCTAAGTATATGAAAGAAATTGTTACAAATAAAAGAAAGATACCGGAAGCTGAAATTTCCACCATGCTTGCTAATTATACTTTTAAGGGTGGAATACCAAAAAAACTTGGAGGTCCATGAGTACCCACTATACCATGCTCTATTAAAAGAAACTATGTTAAAACTGCTTTATGTGATCTTGGAGCCGGTGTTAGTGTTATGCCTCTCTCTTTATATCGTAGACTTGATTTGAATAAGTTAACACCTACTGAAATATCTTTGCAAATGGCTGATAAATCAACTGCTATACATGTCGATATTTGTGAGGATGTGCCTGTTGTAGTTGCAAACGTTACTATTTTAACGGATTTTGTTATTCTTGATATTCCCGAGGATGATAGTATGTCTATTATTCTTGGAAGACCCTTTTTGAATATTGCAGGGGCGGTTATTGATTGCACTAAAGGCAATGTCACTTTTCATGTTAATGGTAATGAGCACATGGTACACTTTCCAAGGAAACAACCTCAAGTTCATAGTATCAACTCTATTGGAAAAATTCCATCGATTATATTTGGAGGTTTTGAATTTCCTCTTCCTACTGTCAAGAAGAAATATGATATTCTTATTATTGGGGATGTGCATATCCCCGTTGAGGTAACATAGTGTTATTCGAAATTTCTCTGGTTCCATGTTATTCGGAATGAGTTCGTTAACAAGACTTGATCAACCTTGTTAGTGGATTCCTTTTGAAGATCATGAGATGGATGAAACTAGAAGGCACAACCTTCTGTACCCACTTTTTACTTTCTGATATTTATATTAAATAAAATAAAAAACAAATATTTTCTGTCTGTTATCTGATTATCCGTGCAATATAAAAATACCCCGAAAATAAAAGTTCTCCAAATGCCTTGAAATTTAAATATGATTTTTTCTAGAATATTTGAGAATATTTGGCACCGAGAACACATCATGGGGGTCAACCACCTGCCCGCGAGGGTGGAGGGCGCGCCCTACCCCCCTGGGCGCGCCACCCTGCCTCGTGGGCCCACAGTGGCCCTCCTCCACTTATTCCTACACCCACACACTTCTTCTTCCTCCCACAAACACGCATATCCAGCTCAAGCACGAGTTCTAG
The DNA here is from genome assembly GCF_003073215.2 of Triticum urartu. NCBI lineage: Eukaryota > Viridiplantae > Streptophyta > Magnoliopsida > Poales > Poaceae > Triticum > Triticum urartu. The sequence goes on from NC_053027.1 coordinate 121,595,608, forward strand.
CTCATCTTGCTGCCATTTTCGATCTCCTTGCTCAAAGCACCTCTCACAAAACTGCTTGGGGAGATTGTTCCTTGGTATATGTGACTCCTCCGTTGGTCCAAATAGTTTTTGTTCTAGTGCTTTATTCATTGCAAATTTTTGCTGCTTAGGTGACCCTGTTCTTGAGCTTGCATGTCAAATTTATATGGTCAAAAGTAGTTTTGATGCATGATATAGGCTCTAGGCACTTGTAGGAGTAGTTGCTATCAATATTATTGAGTTTGGTTTACTTTTATTTTGAAGTTACTAAAAATTTCAGAATCTTTCAGAAAATGATGAAGAGACTTTTGAGGGGCTCATCGAGCCGAAGCTCAAAGGAAAAGGCACCAAAGCCTAAGTATAATCTGCCTCGCACCGCGGAGGTTCGGTCGTGTGAATGGCCTTTCGATGATTTCTTGAGAGCAGCCGGGATTTATGAAGATTTTCATGAATTGGCTAAGAATGCAGGTGTCACCGCTTTCCTCCACAACCAATGTGATCAATATCTCTTACTCACAAATATCTTTGTGCAAAACTTTCATTTCCATTCTAGGAGCTCACCACCTACGGTGGAGTTTTATTTATATGATGAGCATAAGGAGATGTCACTTTATGATTTTTGTCGGGTTTGTTTGGTCCCTTTCGAGGGCAAGACAGAAGAACCACATCGCGAGGATGTGGACGGGTTTATTGATACTATCACTGTAGGGGAAACAAGGAAGGTTTCTGATGCATGAATCAACTAGCATACATTTCCCTGTTTTACGCTATTTTGCATTATTTGCTAGTCGTTGTTTAATTGGTCGCGAAAACTGTGGAAACCTTAGTATCCCTGATATTATTATTTTGCTCCACGGTTTATACGGTGATAACTCTGTTAGCATGGGCGACATTATCGCTAAACGGTTAAGTCTGAACCGTACCAAGGGCCCCATCTTTGGAGGCATCTGAGGGAGTCCTGGATTAGGGGGTCTCCGGACAGCCGGACTATATCCTTTGGCCGGACTGTTGGACTTTGAAGATACGAGATTGAAGACTTCGTCCCGTGTCCGGATGGGACTCTACTTGGCGTGGAAGGCAAGCTAGGAAATACAGATATGTATATCTCCTCCTTTGTAACCGACCTTGTGTAACCCTAGCCCCCTCTGGTGTTTATATAAACCGGAGGGTTTTAGTCCATAGGACAACAGACAATCATACCATAGGCTAGCTTGTAGGGTTTAGCCTCTTTGATCTCGTGGTAGATCAACTCTTGTAATACTCATATCATCAAGAACAATCAAGCAGGACGTAGGGTATTACCTCCATCAAGAGGGCCCGAACCTGGGTAAACAATGTGTCCCCTGCCTCCTATTACCATCCGCCTTAGACACACAGTTCGGGACGCCCTACCCGAGATCCGCCGGTTTTGACACCGACATTGGTGCTTTCATTGAGAGTTCCACTTTGTCGTCACCATAAGGCTTGATGGCTCCTTCGATCATCGCTAGCGATGCGGTCCAGGGTGAGGCTTTCCTCCCCGGACAGATCTTCGTATTTGGCGGCTTCGCACTACGGGCCAGTTCTCTTGGCCATCTGGAGCAGATCGAGAGCTACGCCCCTGGCCATTAGGTTAGATTTGGAAACTTGAACTACATGGCTGACATCCGCGGAGACTTGATCTTCGACGGATTCGAGCCCATGTCGGACGCGCCGCATAGTCGCGACGAGCATGACGTAACTCTGTCATCAGACAATGTTCGGGAGATCGCATCCGCAACTACTCCGGCCATCAATCCGGAGCAAGTCGCGCCATCCGAGAGCGGAGGGATGGACCCCGCCATGGAGGCTGCACTCTTAGTGGCGATAGAGTCGGATACTGACTTCACCCCTTACGAGAGCCGTGTCGCCGAACCACTGGATTCATCTCCGGCCACGGACTCCGAGCCGCTCACATCCGTGCCCATCGAGTCCGATTGGGCGCCGATCATGGAGTTCACCTCCGCGGATATCTTTCAGCACTCACCTTTTGGAGATGTGCTAAACTCATTAAGGTCTCTCTCCCTGTCAAGAGAACCTTGGCTGAACTATGTCCGGCTAGAATGGGATGCGGATGACAAGGAAATTCGCTACCCACCCACCACCCACTTAGTAGCCACTGTCGACGACTTAACCGACATGCTTGACTTCGACTCCCAAGACTTCGACGGTATGGACGACGAAGCCGGAGACGAACAGGAACCACCGCCCTCAGGGCGCTGGACCTCCACCTCATCATATGATATATACATGATGGACACCCCCAAAGAAGGCAATGGCAACAAGACAGCGGAGGATGACCCCTCCCAGAAGCAACCCAAGCGCCGACGTCAGCGGCGCCGCTCTAAGTCCCACCACAGCAAGAGTAGTGACACCGGCACAGGAGATAATAACACTCCGGATAGCACCAAAGACAACAACAATCCCCTCCAGCACGATGTAGAGCTAGAGGATGAACAAGCTAGCCCTCCAGAGCAGGCAGCAGATGGAGAACCGGAGGAGGACAATTACATGCCTCTCTCCGAAGACGAGGCGAGCCTCGGCAACGACGAGTTTATCGTGCCTGAGGACCCCGTCGAGCAAAAGCACTTCAAGCGCCGGCTTATGGCCACGACAAATAGCCTAAAGAAAAAACAGCAACAGCTTCAAGCTGATCAAGACTTGCTAGCAGACAGGTGGACCTAAGTCCTTGCGGCCGAGGAGCATGAACTCGAGCGCCCGTCCAAGAGTTAACCAAAATGCAGATTGGTACCTCACCTCGAGGAGGAAGCATTGAAACCTCATTCACCAGTGTACGATGCGGCTGACCGGCCACTACGCAGCCGAGCCAGAGAGGCGTTTCAGCCTAAAGTTCAGAGCGCACCCCGTCGCCACTCAGTCACAAATACTAAGGGCCAGGGCAGCACAGAGGACCTGCGAGACATCTTGGACAGTAAGGCAAAAATCGCAAGGTCAATATACAGGACACGGGCACGTGCGCCCACATGGGACGATGATCGTCGCGTCAGATACACCAAGAGTAAATCCGGCCGGGCCGAATACAGCAGACAAGACTCATACGAACTACGTCAGGATGTAGCCCGATACAGAGGTGCCGCACACCCCCTATGCTTCACTGATGAAGTTATGAATCATGAATTCCCGGAGGGTTTCAAACCCGCAAATATCGAATCATACGATGGCACAACAGATCCCGCTGTATGGATTGAGAATTTCCTCCTTCACATCCACATGGCTCGCGGTGATGATCTACATGCCATCAAGTACCTCCCACTAAAACTCAAAGGACCAGCTCGACATTGGCTGAATAGCTTGCCAGCAGATTCCGTCGGCAGTTGGGAGGATCTGGAAGACGCATTTCTTGACAACTTCCAGGGCACTTATGTGCGGCCACCGGATGCTGATGACTTGAGCCAAATAACCCAGCAGCCAGGGGAATCGGCCAGACAATTCTGGACACGGTTCCTGACTAAGAAAACTCAAATTGTAGACTGTCCGGATGCAGAGGCCCTAGCGGCATTCAAGCATAACATCCGTGACGAGTGGCTCGCCCGCCACCTCAGCCAGGAGAAGCCAAAATCTATGGCAGCCCTCATGACACTCATGACCCGCTTTTCTGCGGGCGAGGACAGCTGGCTAGCTCGCAGCAACAACACATCGAGGAATCCGGATACCTCGGATACCAAAGATGTTAACGGTAGGCAACATCGTAATAGACCAAAGCGCCGCAATAACGGCGATAACACCGAATATACGATAGTCAATGCCGGATTCAGAGGCTCTAGATCTGGTCAGCGGAAAAAGGCATTTAAAAGAAATACTCCGGCTTCGTCCAGTCTGGATCGCATACTGGATAGCTCGTGTCAAATCCACGGCACCCCCGACAAGCCAGCCAATCACACCAACAGAGAATGTTGGGTGTTCAAGTAGGCCGGCAAGTTAAATGCCGACAACAAGGACAAGGGGCTGCATAGCGATCACGAGGAGGAGCCCCGGCCGCCGAACACAGGAGGACAGAAGGGGTTTCCCCCACAAGTGAAGACGGTGAACATGATATACGCAACCCACATTCCCAAGAGGGAGCGGAAGCGTGCACTAAGGGACGTCTATGCGATGGAGCCCGTCGCCCCAAAGTTGAACCCATGGTCTGCTTGTCCGATCACCTTCGATCGTAGGGACCACCCCACTAGCATCCATCATGGCGGATCTGCCGCACTGGTCCTAGACCCCATCATTGACGGATTTCACGTCACTCGAGTCCTTATGGACGACGACAGCAGCCTGAACCTGCTTTATTAGGATACAATGCGAAAAATGGGTATCGATCCCTCGAGGATCAAACCCAGCAAAACCACCTTTAAAGGCGTCATCCCAGGTGTAGAGGCCCATTGCACAGGCTCAATGACACTGGAAGTGATCTTCGGATCACCGGATAACTTCTGAAGCGAAGAGTTAATCTTCGACATCGTCCCGTTTCACAGTGGCTATCATGCACTGCTCGGACGGATAACATTTGCAAAATTCAATGCAGTGCCGCATTGCGCATACCTCAAGCTCAAGATGCCAGGACCTCGCGGGGTCATAACAGTAAATGGAAACACAGAAGGCTCGCTCCGTACGGAAGAGCACACTGCGGCCCTTGCAGCAGAAGCACAAAGCAGCCTGTTCAGGCAGACCACTCATTCAGCGTCACGGCCCCCGGACACCTTCAAGCGAGTCCGGAACAAGCTGCAACAGGATCGCCTGGCACGATCAGAGCTCGCCTAGCAATTAGGCCCCCGTCCCAGTCCCAGTGAAGCGACGAAATCCGTGATGCGCGTACATAACTACGCATTGTGGCTTAACCACACTAGGGGCTGTATACCTTTGACATTCCTTTTCTCTTTCAGGGCCTAACTCTCTGGAAGCCCTTTCCGGCAGTACGATTGCCGGACACATTCCGGAAGCAACAACCAAGGCGGCAAGAAGCTAAGATGAACACGGGAACCGCCAGGTGGTCTCTAGTATATTCCAACAATGGGCCTCCTCAAGTGCCCTAGGTCCTCGTGAGCAAGCAAGTTGGATGCACACCCACTAGTTTCTTTTGTTGAGCTTTCATAAGTTTATAGCTCTAGTGCATCCGTTGCATGGCAATCCCTACTCCTTGCATTAGCATCAATCGGTGGGCATCTCCATAGCCCATTGATTAGCCTCGTTGATGTGAGACTTTCTCCTTTTTTGTCTTCTCCACATAACCCCCTCATTATATTCTATTCCACCCATAGTGCTATGTCCATGGCTCGCGCTCATATATTGCGTGAAAGTTTATAGGTTTGAGATTACTAAAGCATGAAACAATTGCTTGGCTTGTCATCGGGGTTGTGCATGATGAGATCATTCTTGTGTGACGAAAATGAAACATGACTAAACTATATGATTTTGTAGGGATGAACTTTCTTTGGCCATGTTATTTTGAGAAGACATAATTGCTTAGTTAGTATGCTTGAAGTATTATTATTTTTATGTCAATATGAACTTTTGTCTTGAATCTTTCGGATCTTAATATTCATACCACAATTAAGAAGAATTGCATTAAAATTATGCCAAGTAGCACTCCGCATCAAAAATTCTGTTTTTATCATTTACCTACTCAAGGACGAACAGGAATTAAGCTTGGGGATGCTTGATATGTCTCCAACGTATCTATAATTTTTGATTGCTCCATGCTATATTATCTACTGTTTTGGACATTATTGGGCTTTATTATCCACTTTTATATTTTTTTGGGACTAACCTATTAACCGGAGGCCCAGCCCAGAATTACAGTTTTTTGCCTGTTTTAGGGTTTTGAAGAAAAGGAGAATCAAAAGGAGTCCAAACGGAATGAAACCTTCGGGAACGTGATTTTCTCAACGAACAAGACCCGGGAGACTTGGACCCTACGTCAAGAAAGAAAAGAGGAGGCCACGAGGTAGGGGGCGCGCCTACCCCCCCCCCCCCAGGCGCACCCTCCACCCTTGTGGGTCCCCTGTTGCTCCACCGACGTACTCCTTCCTCCTATATATATCTACGTACCTCCTAACGATCAGGACGGATCCAAAAACCTAATTCCACCGATGCAATTTTCTGTATCCACGAGATCCCATCTTGGGGCCTGTTCCGGAGCTCCGCCGGAGGGGGCATCGATCAAGAAGGGCTTCTACATCAACACCATAGCCCCTCCGATGAAGTGTGAGTAGTTTACCTCAGACCTATGGGTCCATAGTTAGTAGCTAGATGGCTTCTTCTCTCTTTTTGGATCTCAATACAATGTTCTCCCCCATCTCTTGTGGAGAACTATTCGATGTAATCTTCTTTTTGCGGTGTGTTTGTTGAGATTGATGAATTGTGGGTTTATGATCAAGTCTATCTGTGAATAATATTTGAATCTTATCTGAATTCTTTTATGTATGATTGGTTATCTTTTCAAGTCTCTTCGAATTATCAGTTTGGTTTGGCCTACTAGATTGATCTTTCTTGCAATGGGAGAAGTGCTTAGCTTTGGGTTCAATCTTGCGGTGTCCTTTCCCAGTGACAGTAGGGGCAGCAAGGCACGTATTGTATTGTTGCCATCGAGGATAACAAGATGGGGTTTTCTTCATATTGCATGAGTCTATCCCTCTACATCATGTCATCTTGCTTAAGGCGTTACTCTGTTTTTAACTTAATACTCTAGATGCATGCTGGATAGAGGTCGATGAGTGGAGTAATAGTAGTAGATGCAGATAGGAGTCGGTCTACTTGTCTTGGACGTGATGCCTATATACATGATCAGACTTAGATATTCTCGTAACTATGCTCAATTCTTTCAATTGCTCAACAGTAATTTGTTCACCCACCGTAGAATACTTATGCTCTCGGGAGAAGCCACTAGTGAAACCTATGCCCCCCGGGTCTATCTTTATCATATTGATCTCCTACTACTTAGTTATTTCCTTTGCTATTTACTTTGCCTTTATTTTACTTTGCATTTTTATCACAAAAATACCAAAAATATTATCTTATCATATCTATCAGATCTCACTCTCGTAAGTGGCCTTATAGGGATTGACAACCCCTATTTGCGTTGGTTGCGAGGATTTATTTGTTTTGTGCAGGTACGAGGGACTCGCGCGTAGCCTCCTACTGGATTGATACCTTGGTTCTCAAAAACTGAGGGAAATACTTACGCTACTTTGCCGCATCATCCCTTCCTCTTCGGGGAAAACCAATGCGGTGCTCAAGAGGTAGCAAGAAGGATTTCTGGCGCCGTTGCCGGGGAGGTCTACGCAAAAGTCAACATACCAAGTACCCATCACATACCCTTATCTCCCGCATTACATTATTTGCCATTTGCCTCTCGTTTTCCTCTCCCCCACTTCACCCTTGTCGTTTTATTCGCCCTCTCTCTCTATCCTCCCTCTCTTTCTCTATTTGCCTCTTTTTGCCCGCTTGCTTTTTGTTTGCTTGTGTGTTAGTTTGCTTGCTTGTCACGATGGCTCAAGATAATACTAAATTGTGTGACTTCACCAATACCAACAATAATGATTTTATTAGCACTCCGATTGCTCCTCTTACCGATGTTGAATCTTGTGAAATTAATACTGCTTTGCTGAATCTTGTTATGACAGATCTGTTTTTCGGCCTTCCTAGTGAATACGCCGCTACCCATCTAAATAGCTTCATTGATTTGTGTGACATGCAAAAGAATAAAGATGTGGATAATGATATTTTTAAATTGAAGCTATTTCCTTTTTCGCTTAGAGATCATGCTAAAGCTTGGTTTTCTTTTTTGCCTAAAAATAGTATTGACTCATGGAACAAGTGCAAAGATGCTTTTATCTCTAAGTATTTTCCTCCCACTAAGATCATCTCTCTTAGAAATGATATTATGAATTTTAAGCAACTTGATCATGAAAATGTTGCACAAGCTTGGGAGAGAATCAAATTAGTGATACGTAATTGCCCTACTCATGGTTTAAATTTGTGGATGATTATACAAATTTTTTATGCCGGATTGAATTTTGCTTCTAGAAATGTTTTAGATTCGGCTGCGGGAGGCACTTTTATGGAAATCACTTTAGGAGAAGCTACTAAACTCCTAGATAATATTATGGTTAATTATTCTCAATGGCATACTGAAAGATCTACTAATAAAAAGGTGCACGCGATAGAAGAAATTAATGTTTTGAGTGGAAAGATTGATGAACTTATGAAATTATTTGCTAATAAGAGTGTTTCTTCTGATCCTAATGATATGCCCTTGTCTACTTTGATTGAGAATAATAATGAATCTATGGATGTGAATTTTTTTGGTAGGAACAATTTTGGTAACAACGCGTATAGAGGAAATTTCAACCCTAGGCCTTATCCTAGTAATTCCTCTAATAATTATGGTAATTCCTACAACAATTCTTATGGAAACTATAATAAGATGCCTTCTGATTTTGAATCTAATATTAAAGAATTTATTACTTCGCAAAAGAATTTTAATGCTATGATTGAAGAAAAAATGCTTAAGATTGATGATTTGGCTAGGAACATTGATAGAATTTCTCTTGATGTTGATTCTTTGAAACTTAGATCTATTCCACCTACACATGATATCATTGAGTCTCTCAAAGCCATGAGAATTTCCATTGATGAGTGCAAATAAAGAACCGCTAGGATGCATGCTAAGAAAGATGCATTTATAAGAGCGTGTTCTTCTAGTTGCTATGAAAATAAAGATGAAGATCTAAAAGTTATTGATGTGTCCCCTATTAAATCTTTGTTTTGCAATATGAATCTTGATAATGATGGGACTGAATATGATCCACCTTTACCTAGAAGGCGTTCCAAGAATTCGGAATTTGTTGATCTTGATGCTAAAATTGATAAAAGTGGGATTGAAGAAATTAAAACCCTAGATGTTGCTAAACCCACTATTATGGATTTCAAGGAATTTAACTATGAAAATTGCTCTTTGATTGATTGTATTTCCTTGTTGAAATCCGTGCTAAATTCTCCTCGTGCTTATAGTCAAAATAAAGCGTTTACTAAACATATCGTTGATGCCTTGATGCAATCTCATGAAGAAAAACTTGAATTGGAAGTTTCTATCCCTAGAAAACTTTATGATGAGTGTGAACCAACTATTAAAATTAAAATTAACGATCATGAATGCTATGCTTTATGTGATTTGGGTGCTAACGTTTCCATGATTCCAAAGGCTTTGTGTGATTTGTTAGGTTTCCGTGATTTTGATGATTGCTCTCTAAACTTGCACCTTGTGGATTCCATGTAACGCCCTCGATGCGGCTTTATCTCCCACGTGTCGAAGCACGACTTAGAGGCATAAACGCATTGAAAGCAATGTCGCAAGTGAGGTAATCTTCACAACAACCCATGTAAATGAATAAAGGGGAAAGGTACATAGTTGGCTTACACTCGACACGTCACACAAATACATAAATAAGTCATTACATTCATCCAAATACACTCAAGGTCCGATTACGGAACCAAAATGAAGATAAACCCCAAATGCAACATAGTCCCCGATCACCCCAACCGGGCACCGCTACTGATCATCTGGGAAAGACACGTAGTAACGACGAGAGTCTTCATCGAACTCCCACTTGAGCTCGGTCATATCATCTGGAGCCATATCATCGGTCCCTGCATCTGGTTTTGGAAGGAATCTATGAGTCACGGGGACTCAGCAATCTCGCACCCTCGCGATCAAGACTATTTAAGCTTATAGGTAAGGTAAAGGTGTGATGTGGAGCTGTAGCAAGCGACTAGCATATATGGTGGCTAAACATATGCAAAAGAGAGCGAGAAGAGAAGGCAAAAGCACGGTCGAACAACTATGATCAAGAAGTGATCCTAGAACAACCTACGCCAAGCATTACTCCAACACCATGTTCACTTCCCGGACTCCGCCGAGAAGAGACCATCACGGTTACACACGCGGTTGATGCATTTTAATTAAGTTCAGTTTCAGGTTATCTACAACCGGACATTAACAAATTCCCATCTGCCCATAACCACGGGCACGACTTTCGAAATTTCAAATCCCTACAGGGGAGTCCCAACTTAGCCCATCACAAGCTCTCACGATCAACGAAGGATATTCCTTCTCCCAAGACAATCCGATCAGAATCGGCATCCCAGTTACAAAACATCCTCGACAATGGTAAAACAAGTCCAGCAACACCACCCGAATGTGTCGACAAATCCCGATAGGAGCTGCACATATCTCATTCTCAGGGCACACTCGGATGAGTGCTCCATACAACTAAAACCAAACCTCGAGTTTCCCCGAGGGGGCGCTGCACAGGGCTCTAGTTTGGACCAACACTCAGAGGAGCACTGGCCCAGGGGGGTTTAAATAAAGATGACCCTCGGGCTCCGGAAACCCAAGGGAAAAAGAGGCTAGGTGGCGAATGGTAAAACCAAGGTTGGGCATTGCTGGCGGAGTTTTATTCAAGGCGAACTGTCAAGGGGTTCCCATTATAACCCAACCGTGTAAGGAACGCAAAATCTGGGAACATAACACCGATATGACGGAAACTATGGCAGCAAGAGTGGAACAAAACACCAGGCATAAGGCCGAGCCTTCCACCCTTTACCAAGTATATAGGTGCATTAAGATAAACAAGATAATATGGTGATATCCCAACAATAAACATGTTCCAACAAGGAACGATCTCCAATCTTCACCTGCAACTAGCAACGCTATAAGAGGGGCTGAGAAAAGCGGTAACATAGCCAAACAACGGTTTGGTAGGACATGGTGGGTTAGAGGTTTGACATGGCAATATGGGAGACATGATAAGCAAGTGGTAGGTATCGTAGCATAGGCATAGCAAAAGAGCGAGCATCTAGCAAGCAAAGATAGAAGTGATTTCGAGGGTATGGTCATCTTGCCTGCAAAGTTCTCCGAGTTGCCTTGATCCTCGTAGGCGTACTCAATGGGCTCCTCGTTCACGTACTCATATCCCGGCTCTACCGAAGCAAGAACAGCAAGCAAAAAGGTAGACAATCAACCACGTGCAATGCTCAAACAACATGATGCAAACATAGTATGATATGCGGGATGCGATATGTGATGCATATGCAAGATTTGGAAAGGAATGATTGAACCTGGACTCAACATGGAAATCCAAGAGTGCCACTGGAAAGAGGAGTTGATTTCGGTTGAAATCGATATAAAGTTCACCGGAATCGGATGCACGGTTTGGAAATGGCAAGCAAAACAAATATGGCACTGGTCTGCGATAAACAACAAGTAGCCTCCTAAATGCATCAAAAACAACATGCTACAGCACTCCAAAATGACAACAAAATAGATGGCAGAGATCCACTCATGATTCTTGACAAAATATGAACACTAAGCTACGGCTAATTCACTCATTAACAGGTTCAAACAAGCATGGCAAAAGAGCAAAAGCTAACAGGTTTCAGACTTAGTGAAATTAACAGCATGTCAGGAATTTATCATCAGGAAGCAATGTTTAGAGCACGATAACTACATGCTACAGGAAAATATCATGGCAAATCAAGGCATGGAACGAACCTACTCAAAGCATATAACAAAATTCCCTTAGTGACCATGAGTCAAAAGGGATCATAAAATACAATTGCAAGCATGTGAACATAGCAAAAACATAAACAGATTCAGACTTAGTGAAAAATTGGAGCATGCAAAACAGTTAACGAGTAGGCATGTTTACGAGCTCGATGCACTCACTACGAGGCATTGCATGACAAACTAAGCATACACCCAGCAAATAGACATGGCATAGAAGCTAGACATGGCAAGAACAACAACATAGCATTCACGGATCAACAACAACAAGCTCGGCAAAATTACTAAACATGTTAACAATCTGGCAGGAACATTTTATAGCAAAAGTAGAGCTTGATTGACTCAAGCTAAGTTGCTCCATAATTGCAAACAAAGACACTGATGGATAGAGCACAACATTATCTACAAAACATCCTTACTGATCATGCTCAAAAGAGGCACGGATCACTAGGAAACAACATGAACATATGGCATAAAAATAATGACAGGGCAAGGACTTGGTGAAATTCTAAGTCCCTGAAATCAGCATCATTGAGTAAGCTACTTTGCATGCTTGTGCTAGTCACCACAAAGATCACAAAAATACATGGCATACACCCCTGTAAAGATGGCATGGCATTCTTCAAAACACATGTAGAGCTCAGGATCATAGCATGCACACATTAAACATGGCAAAAATGACAAAAGGCCATTTGCTAAAACAGATCTGAAATTATCCTCACATAGCCCTCTTCCAACAGCATTTTGGGCATCAAGATGAGCTCAAATGAAAATGATGCAATGAGATGAAATGATGTACTCTTCGAGGCGAACATTTTGATATGCTACACGCACGAATTGGAGCTACGGATACAGAGTTATGGCATGACGAAAAATGCTAAAAATTATGGGAGTTGGAGAGAAAGTCAACCCTCGGATCTAGGGTTTCACTGTAGCAACCGGGCGCATGTGAACCGAGGCGACTCAAGCTCGCCGGAGGAGAGGTGGTGGTCGCCAGAGAAGCGGGGGCCGGCGAGGGGGCGGCGGATCCGGCCTCGCCGCGGCCGGATCTTGCCGGGGCGGCGCGGCTCCGGCAAGAGGAGGTGGCGGCGCGGCTCCGGCGAGAGGAGGCGGCGGCGCGGCGACGTCGACGAGGAAAAGCGGCGGCTCAGGGCACCGGCGATGACGTCGCGGTGGCGGCGGTGGTCGCCGATGGCGGCGTAGGGTGGCGTCGAGCGGTCGGAGGCGGAGGAGAGAGGAGCGGGAGGCGCATGGAGGAACCGGGCCGGGAGGGCCCGCGGCGGGCTCCGGCGGGCCGCGCGGTGGGAGGAGGCAGCCGGGACAGGTGGCGGCGCAGGATTGGCGGCGGCGGCTTTATCCGGCCAGATCGGACGTGTCCGGCGCGGCGGGAGGAAGAGGAGCTAGGGTTAGGGGTAGAATGATCCGAAAATTTCGGGGAGGGGCTATATTTATAGGTAGGAGAAGCTAGGAGAGTCCAAATGAGGTGCGGTTTGCAGCCACGCGATCATGATCGAACGCTCTAGATGATGGAGGAGTTTTAGGTGGGTTTTGGGCCACTTTGGAAGGGTGTTGGGCTGCAATACACACGAGGCCTTTTCGGTCCCTCGGTTAACCGTTGGAGTATCAAACGAAGTCCAAATGGCACGAAACTTGACAGGCAGTCTACCGGTAGTAAACCAAGGCCGCATGGCAAGTCTCGGTCCAATCCGGAAATGTTTAACGCCTGCACACGAAAAGAGTTAGAAAGGGACAGGAGCACCGGAATGCAAAATGGACAACGGGGAAAATGCTCGAATGCATGAGACGAACACGTATGCAAATGCAATGCACATGATGACATGATATGAGATGCATGACAAGGACAAAACACACGGAGACAAAAACCCAACAACGATGAAATAACATAACTTAGTGCCGAAAACGGCTAGAGTTGGAGTACAAATAAGGTAAATTACATCCGGGGTGTTACAACACTCCACCACTACGAAAGGATCTCGTCCCGAGATCTAGGACTGGAAAAACTCCGGGTACTCAGAACGGAGGTGATCCTCGCGTTCCCAGGTGGCTTCACGGTCGGAATGATGTGACCACTTGATTTTCAGGAATTTGATAGACTTGTTGCGAGTCTTCCGCTCAGTTTCTTCAAGAATAGCAACTGGGTGCTCACGATAAGAAAGGTCTTCTTGGAGTTCAATTTCTTCGAAGTTGATGGTGCGTTCAGGAGTCTTAAAGCACTTGCGGAGCTGAGAGACATGAAACACGCCGTGCACGTTTGCAAAGTTGGAGGGAAGCTCAAGTTGATAGGCGAGATCACCTCTCTTGCTGACGATCTTGAAAGGACCCACGTATCTAGGGGCAAGCTTCCCTTTGATACCGAAGCGACGAGTACCTTTCATTGGAGAGATGTGGAGGTAAACATGGTCTCCGATCTCGCAAGCCAAGTCACGATGCTTGCTATCATAGTAACTCTTCTGGCGCGATTGCGTGGCTTTGAGATTATCACGAATGACTTTGCACATCTCTTCTGCCTCTGTGATCAAGTCATTGCCAAGAAGTTGACGTTCACCAGTCTCTGACCAGTTAAGAGGAGTACGACACTTCCTGCCATACAGAATTTCGAACGGGGCCTTGCCCGAACTCGCTTGAAAGCTGTTGTTGTAGGAAAACTCGTCATATGGAAGACAATTTTCCCACTTCATACCGAAGGAGATGACGCAAGCCCTGAGCATATCTTCAAGAATCTGATTTACTCGCTCGACTTGGCCACTAGTCTGAGGATGAAAAGCTGTGCTGAAACGGATGTTGGTGCCCATGGCCTTCTGAAAAGAATCCCAAAACTTGGAGGTAAAGATGCTGCCACGATCTGAAGATATCAATTGCGGAATGCCGTGCAGAGAGACAATCCGGGAGGTATATAGCTCTGCCAATTGAGCTGATGTGATAGATTCTTTGATAGGAAGGAAATGAGCCACTTTAGTGAGTTTGTCGATGACAACAAAGATAGCATCATTGCCACGCTTGGACTTTGGAAATCCAGTCACGAAGTCCATCTCAATATGGTCAAACTTCCATTCTGGAATGGCAAGAGGTTGGAGGAGACCAGCTGGTCGTTGGTGTTCTGCTTTCACTCTTCTGCAGACATCACATTCATTCACGAACTGAGCAATCTCACGCTTCATTCGAGTCCACCAATACGACTGCTTGAGGTCCTGGTACATATTTGTACTTCCAGGGTGAATAGAGAGGAGTGAATTGTGAGCTTCGTTCATAATGACTTTACGAAGGTCACCTTTAGGCACAACAATGTGATCCTCGAAGAATAGAGTATCCTTGTCATCAAGACGTTAGCACTTGTACTTGGGTTGACTCTTGGCAATCCCAATCTTCACCTTCTTCACCATAGCATCAAGAAGTTGAGCCTCGCGAATCTGATCTTCCAAGGTAGGAGAGACTTGGAGGTTGGCGAGGAAACCTTCAGGAACAACTTGCAGATTGAGTTTGCGGAAAGCTTCACAAAGCTCGGGTTGGTAAGGCTTGAGAATCAAGCTGTTGCAGTAAGCCTTCCTACTCAATGCGTCAACAATTACATTGACCTTGCCTGTAGTATATTCGATACTCGGATTATACACTTGAATCATTTCGACCCAACGAGTCTGCCTGAGATTGAGATTTGGCTGAGTGAAGATGTACTTGAGACTCTTGTGGTCAGTGAAGATGTCCACTTTTCTTCCCAATAAGAGATGTCTCCAAGTTAAAAGAGCATGCACAACTGCCGCCAACTCGAGGTCATGAGTGGGGTAGTTCTTCTCGTTGGGCTTCAACTGGCGAGAGGTATAGGCCACAACTTTCTTCTCTTGCATCAACACTGCACCAAGACCTTGAAGGGAAGCATCACAAAAGACCTCGAACGGTTTGGATTCATCCGGAGGAGTCAGAACTGGAGCAGTGACTAACTTCTCTTTCAGGGTGTTGAAAGCGATGTCACATTCAGGCGACCAGACGTGCTTGACGTGCTTCTGGAGAAGGTTGGAAAGAGGCTTCGCGATCTTTGAGAAGTTCTCACCGAACCTTTGACAATAGCTTGCGAGCCCAAGGAAGCTGCGGAGTTGCTTCACACTCTGAGGTGGTTCCCAATTCACAATTGCAGACACCTTCTCAGGATTCACCACTATGCCCTTGGCAGAGATGATATGTCCAAGGTAGAGAACCTCGTCGAGCCAAAACTCGCACTTTGAAAACTTGGCATAGAACTAATGTTCTCTGAGCTTATCCAGCACCAAACGCAAGTGCTTGACATGATCTTCCTTGTTCTTGGAAAAAACCAAAATGTCACCGAGGTAGACCAAGACGAAGTCATTTGTGTAGGCGTTGAAGATGAAGTTCATCATGCGAGAGAAAGTCGGAGGAGCGTTGATGAGGCCGAAAGACATGACAGTGTATTCATATGAACCATAGCTTGTTCTGAATGATGTCTTAGGGATATCTTGCTCACGAATCCGAATCTGATGATAGCCCATACGGAGATCAAGCTTGTAGAATACTTGAGCACCTTTGAGTTGTTCAAACATCTCGTTGATGTTGGGAAGTGGGTACTTGTTCTTTATGGTCTTCTTGTTCAATGGACGGTAGTCGACACAGAGTCAGTCCGTTCCATCCTTCTTCTTCACAAAAAGAACACCAAAAACCCATGGAGAAGAACTTGGTCGGATGAGACCCATTCGCTCTTGAATATCAAGTTGTTTCTTCAGCTCCTTCAACTCTTTAGGTCCAAGCTTGTAAGGACGCTTGCAAACAGGTTCTGTGCCAGGCTCAAGATCGATGACGAATTCAACTAGCCGGTGCGGAGGCATTCCTGGAAGCTCTTCTGGAAAGACGTCTTGATATTCGCAAACGACTGGAATTTGAGAGATGGCATCCAGCTCGCCCTTCTCATTGAGAGAAAACAGTCGGATGGTATCATCACGAGCGGCAAAGACAATAACATCCTCAGATGAATGAGTCAATTGAATCTGCCTGGCAGCACAATCAAGATGGGCCTTGTGCTTAGAAAGCCAATCCATTCCAAGAATAAGATCGATATCCGAGTTGCCCAGAACAATAGGAGAAGCTAGAAATTTGTAGTCGCCCAACGTGATAGTAACATCCGGGACACAAATATTAGCTGTCATTTGCTTGGCCGGGGACACGATTTGTAAAGATCTTTGCAAATACTGATAATCGCACTCATACTTCGATGCAAAAGGTTTAGAAATGAAGCAATTCAATGCACCAGTGTCAAAAAGTACTTTTGCAGGAACATCGTTAACAGGAAGGTTACCCATGATGACATCTGACGAGTCCTCTGCCTGTGATGCATTCATCAAGTTGACCTTGGCGTGCTTGGGGTTATGCTTGACCATTGCGGTACTAGCAGATCTCACAGGAGGAGGAGGAAGACGCCTCTGATTGAAGCATTTGTTGGCATAGTGACCCTTCTATTGGCACTTGTTGCACGTGACCTCCAGAGGAGAGGTGGTGGTCGCCGGAGAAGCGGGGGCCAGCGAGGGGGCGGCGGATCCGGCCTCGCCGCGTCCGGATCTTTCCGGGGCGGCACTGCTCCGGCGAGAGGAGGCGGCGGCGCGGCGCGACGACGTCGGCGAGGAAAAGCGGCGGATCAGGGCACCGGCGATGGCGTCACGGTGGCGGCGGTGGTCGCCGATGGCGGCGAAGGGCGGCGTCGGGCGGTCGGAGGCGGAGGAGAGAGGAGCGGGCAGGGCGTGGAGGAACCGGGCCAGGAGGACCCGCGGCGGGCTCCGGTGGGCTGTGGGGTGGGAGGAGGCGGCCGGGACAGGTGGCGGCGCGGGATTGGCGGCGGCGGCTTTGTCTGGCCGGACCGGACGTGTCCGGCGCGGCGGGAGGAAGAGGAGTTAGGGTTAGGGGTAGAATGATCCAAAAATTTCGGGGAGGAGCTATATTTATAGGTAGGAGAAGCTAGGAGAGTCCAAATGAGGTGCGGTTTGCGGCCACGCGATCATGATCGAACGCTCTAGATGATGGAGGAGGTTTAGGTGGGTTTTGGGTCACTTTGGAAGGGTGTTGGGCTGCAACACACATGAGGCCTTTTTGGTCCCCTGGTTAACAGTTGGAGTATCAAACGAAGTCCAAATGGCACGAAACTTGACAGGCGGTCTACCGGTAGTAAACCAAGGCCGCATGGCAAGTCTCGGTCCAATCCAGAAATTTTTAACACCCGCACACTAAAAGAGGTAGAAAGGGACACCGGGTGACATAGGAGCGCCGGAATGCAAAACGGACAACAGGGAAAATGCTCGAATGCATGAGACGAACACGTATGCAAATGCAATGCACATGATGACATGATATGAGATGCATGACAAGGACAAAACACACGGAGACAAAAACCCGACAACGATGAAATAACATAACTTAGTGTCGGAAACGGCAAGAGTTGAAGTACAAATAAGGTAAATTACATCCGGGGTGTTACATTCCACTATTAATAAACCTATGGGAAGAATTAATGATGTAGATTGCAATCCTTCATGTCCTATTATTGTTCTTGACATAGATTGCAATCCTTCATGTCCTATTATTCTTGGTAGACCTTTCCTTTGAACGATTGGTGCAATTATTGATATGAAGGAAGGAAATATTAGATTCCAATTTCCATTAAGGAAAGGCATGGAACACTTTCCTAGAAAGAAAATTAAATTACCTTATGAATCTATTATGAGAGCCACCTATGGATTTCCTACCAAAGATGGCAATACCTAGATCTATTCTTGCTTGTTATGCCTAGCTAGGGGCGTTAAACGATAGCGCTTGTTGGGAGGCAACCCAATTTTATTTTTATTCCTTGCTTTTTGCTCCTGTTTAGTAATAAATAATTTATCTAGCCTCTGTTTTGGTTGTATTTTTTGTGTTTAATTAGTGTTTGTACCAAGTAGAACCGTTGGGAAGACTTGGGGAAAGTCTTGTTGAACTTGCTTTAAAAAACAGAAACTTTAGCGCTCACGAGAACTACTGCCATTTTTATTTGGAAAGAGATATTTAGTTAATTATTTTTGAGGATGATTAATAGATAAATTACTCACGTCCAGCAATTTATTTTAGAATTTTTAGGGTTCCAGATCTTGCGCTAGCTACAGATTACTACAGACTGTTCTGATTTTGACAGATTCTGTTTTTCGTGTGTTGTTTGCTTATTTTGATGAATATATGGCTAGTAAAATATTTTATAAACCATAGATAAGTTGGAATACAGTAGGTATAACACGAATATAAATAAATAATGAGTTCATTACAGTACCTTGAAGTGGTCTTTTATGTTCTTTCGCTAACGGAGCTCACGAGATTTTCTACTTTAAGTTTTGTGTTGTGAAGTTTTCAAGTTTTGGGTAAAGATTTGATGGATTATGGAACAAGGAGTGGCAAGAGCCTAATCTTGGGTATTCCCATGGCACCCCCAAGATAATCTAAGGACACCTAAAAGCCAAAGCTTGGGGATGCCCCGGAAGGCATCCCCTCTTTCGTCTACTTCTATCGGTAACTTTACTTGGAGCTATATTTTTATTCGCCACATGATATGTGTTTTGCTTGGAGCGTCTTGTATTATTTGAGTATTTGATTTTTAGTTTACCACAATCATCCTTGCTGTACACACCTTTTGAGAGAGCCATACATGATTTGGAATTTGTTAGAATACTCTATGTGCTTCGCTTATATCTTTTGAGTTATATAGTTTTGCTCTAGTACTTCACTTATACCTTTTAGAGCACGGTGGTGGATTTGTTTTATAGAAACTATTGATCTCTCATGATTCACTTAGATTATTTTGAGAGTCTTAATAGCATGGTAATTTTCTTAAAATCCTAATATGCTAGGTATTCAAAGTTAGTAAAATTTTCTTAAGAGTGTTTTGAATACTAAGAGAAGTTTGATGCTTGATGATTGTTTTGAGATATGGAGGTAATAATATCAAAGTCATGCTAGTTGTGTAGTTGTGAAATTGAGAAATACTTGTGTTGAAGTTTGCAAGTCCTGTAGCATGCACGTATGGTAAACGTTATGCAACAAATTTGAAACATGAGGTGTTATTTGATTGTCTTCCTTATGAGTGGCGGTCGGGGACGAGCGATGGTCTTTTCCTACCAATCTATCCCCCTAGGAGCATGCGCGTAGTACCGAGGTTTTTGATGACTTGTAGATTTTTTCAATAAGTATGTGAGTTCTTTATGACTAATGTTGAGTCCATGGATTAAACGCACACTCACCCTTCCATCCTTGCTAGCCTCTTCGGTACCGTGCATTGCCCTTTCTCACATTGAGAGTTGGTGCAAACTTTGCCGGTGCATCCAAACCCCGTGATATGATACGCTCTTTCACACATAAACCTCCTTATATCTTCCTCAAAACAGCCACCATACCTACCTATTATGGAATTTCCATAGCCATTCCGAGATATACTGCCATGCAACTTTCCATCATTCCGTTCATCATGACACATTCATTATGGTCATATTGCTTAGCATGATCATGTAGTTGACATAGTATTTGTGGCAAAGCCACTGTTCATAATTCTTCCATACATGTCACTCTTGGTCCATTGCATATCCCGGTACACCGCTGGAGGCATTCATATAGAGTCATCTTTGTTCTAGTATCGAGTTGTAATCATTGAGTTGTAAATAAATAGAAGTGTGATGATCATCATTTTCTAGAGCATTGTCCCAAGTGAGGAATATATATAAAAAAGAGAAAGGCCATAAAAAGAGAAGGCCCAAAAGAGAAAGGCCATAAAAAAAAAAGAAGGCCCAAAAAAAGAAAATGAGAGAAAAAGAGAGAAGGGACAATGTTACTATCCTTTGCCACACTTGTGCTTCAAAGTAGCACCATAATCTTCATGATAGAGAGTCTCTTGTTTTGTCACTTTCATATACTAGTGGGAATTTTTCATTATAGAACTTGGCTTGTATATTCCAACAATGGGCCTCCTCAAGTGCCCTAGGTCTTCGTGAGCAAGCAAGTTGGATGCACACCCACTAGTTTCTTTTGTTGAGCTTTCATACATTTATAGCTCTAGTGCATCTGTTGCATGGCAATCCCTACTCCTTGCATTAACATCAATCGGTGGGCATCTCCATAGCCCATTGATTAGCCTCGTTGATGTGAGACTTTCTCCTTTTTTGTCTTCTCCACATAACCCCCCTCATTATATTCTATTCCACCCATAGTGCTATGTCCATGGCTCGCGCTCATATATTGCGTGGAAAGTTTATAGGTTTGAGATTACTAAAGTATGAAACAATTGCTTGGCTTGTCATCGGGGTTGTGCATGATGAGAGCATTCTTGTGTGACGAAAATGAAACATGACTAAACTATATGATTTTGTAGGGATGAACTTTCTTTGGCCATGTTATTTTGAGAAGACATAATTGCTTAGTTAGTATGCTTGAAGTATTATTATTTTTATGTCAATATGAACTTTTGTCTTGAATCTTTCGGATCTGAATATTCATACCACAATTAAGAAGAATTACATTAAAATTATGCCAAGTAGCACTCCGCATCAAAAATTCTGTTTTTATCATTTACCTACTCGAGGACGAGCAGGAATTAAGCTTGGGGATGCTTGATACGTCTCCAACGTATCTATAATTTTTGATTGCTCCATGCTATATTATCTACTGTTTTGGACATTATTGGGCTTTATTATCCACTTTTATATTATTTTTGGGACTAACCTATTAACCGGAGGCCCAGCCTAGAATTGTTGTTTTTGCCTGTTTTAGGGTTTCGAAGAAAAGGAATATCAAACGGAGTCCAAACGGAATGAAACCTTCGGGAACGTGATTTTCTCAATGAACAAGACCCGGGAGACTTGGACCCTACGTCAAGAAAGAAAAGAGGAGGCCACGAGGTAGGGGCGCGCCTACCCCCCCCGCGCCCTCCACCCTCATGGGCCCCCTGTTGCTCCACCGACGTACTCCTTCCTCCTATATATACCTACGTACCCCCAAACGATCAGATACGGAGCCAAAAACCTAATTCCACCGCCGCAACTTTCTGTATCCACGAGATCCCATCTTGGGGCCTGTTCCGGAGCTCCGCCGGAGGGCATCGATCACGGAGGGCTTCTACATCAACACCATAGCCCCTCCGATGAAGTGTGAGTAGTTTACCTCAGACCTACGGTCCATAGTTAGTAGCTAGATGGCTTCTTCTCTCTTTTTGGATCTCAATACAATGTTCTCCCCCTCTCTTGTGGAGAACTATTCAATGTAATCTTCTTTTTGCGGTGTGTTTGTTGAGATCGATGAATTGTGGGTTTATGATCAAGTCAATCTATGAATAATATTTGAATCTTCTCTAAATTCTTTTATGTATGATTGGTTATCTTTGCAAGTCTCTTCGAATTATCAGTTTGGTTTGGCCTACTAGATTGATCTTTCTTGCAATGGGAGAAGTGCTTAGCTTTGGGTTCAATCTTGCGGTGTCCTTTCCCAGTGACAGTAGGGGCAGCAAGGCACGTATTGTATTGTTGCCATCGAGGATAACAAGATGGGGTTTTCTTCATATTGCATGAGTCTATCCCTCTACATCATGTCATCTTGCTTAAGGCGTTACTCTATTTTTAACTTAATACTCTAGATGCATGCTCGATAGCGGTCGATGAGTGGAGTAATAGTAGTAGATGCAGGCAGGAGTCGGTCTACTTGTCTCAGACGTGATGCCTATATACATGATCATACATAGATATTCTCATAACTATGCTCAATTCTGTCAATTTCTCAACAGTAATTTGTTCACCCACCGTAGAATACTTATCTCTCGAGAGAAGCCACTAGTGAAACCTATGGCCCCCGGGTCTATCTTTATCATATTGATCTCCTACTACTTAGTTATTTCCTTTGCTATTTACTTTGCCTTTATTTTACTTTGCATTTTTATCACAAAAATACCAAAAATATTATCTTATCATATCTATCAGATCTCACCATACCTACCTATTATGGCATTTCCATAGCCATTCCGAGATATACTGCCATGCAACTTTCCATCATTCCGTTCATCATGACACATTCATTATGGTCATATTGCTTAGCATGATCATGTAGTTGACATAGTATTTGTGGCAAAGCCACTGTTCATAATTCTTCCATACATGTCACTCTTGGTCCATTGCATATCCCGGTACACCGCCGGAGGCATTCATATAGAGTCATCTTTGTTCTAGTATCGAGTTGTAATCATTGAGTTGTAAATAAATAGAAGTGTGATGATCATCATTTTCTAGAGCATTGTCCCAAGTGAGGAATATATATAAAAAAGAGAAAGGCCATAAAAAAGAGAAGGCCCCAAAAAAGAGAAAGGCCATAAATAAAAAAAGAGAAGGCCCCAAAAAAAGAAAAATGAGAGAAAAAGAGAGAAGGGACAATGATACTATCCTTTGACACACTTGTGCTTCAAAGTAGCACCGTAATCTTCATGATAGAGAGTCTCTTGTTTTGTCACTTTCATATACTAGTGGGAATTTTTCATTATAGAACTTGGCTTGTATATTCCAACAATGGGCCTCCTCAAGTGCCCTAGGTCTTCGTGAGCAAGCAAGTTGGATGCACACCCACTAGTTTCTTTTGTTGAGCTTTAACGTTTATAGCTTCTAGTGCATCTGTTGCATGCAATCCCTACTTCCTTTGCATTAAACATCAAATCGGTGGGAATCTCCATTAGGCCCATTGATTAGCCTCGTTGATGTGAGACCTTCTCCTTTTTTGTCTTCTCCACATAACCCCCTCATTATATCTATTCCACCCATAGTGCTATGTCCCATGGCTCGCGCTCATATATTGCGTGAAGTTTATAGTTTGAGATTTACTAAAGTATGAAAACAATTGCTTGGCTGTCATCGGGGTGTGCATGATGAGCATTCTTGTGTGACGAAAATGACATGACTAAACTATATGATTTTGTAGGATTGAACTTTCTTTGGCCATGTTATTTGAGAAGACATAATTGCTTAGTTAGTATGCTTGAAGTATTATTATTTTATGTCAATATTGAACTTTGTCTTGAATCTTTCAGGATCTGAATATTCATACCACAATTAAGAAGAATTACATTAAAATTATGCCAAGTAGCACTCGGCATCAAAAATTCTGTTTTTATCATTTACCTACTCGAGGACGAGCAGGAATTAAGCTTGGGGATGCTTGATACGTCCCCAACGTATCTATAATTTTTGATTGCTCCATGCTATATTATCTACTGTTTTGGACATTACTGGGCTTTATTATCCACTTTTATATTATTTTTGGGACTAACCTATTAACCGGAGGCCCAGCCTAGAATTGTTGTTTTTGCCTGTTTTAGGGTTTCGAAGAAAAGGAATATCAAACGGAGTCCAAACGGAATGAAACCTTCGTGAACGTGATTTTCTCAACGAACAAGACCCGGGAGACTTGGACCCTACGTCAAGAAAGAAAAGAGGAGGCCATGAGGTAGGGGCGCGCCTACCCCCCCCCCCCCGCGCCCCCCCCCCCCCCCTGGGCCCCCTGTTGCTCCACCGACGTACTCCTTCCTCCTATATATATCTACGTACCCCCTAACGATCAGGACGGAGCCAAAAACCTAATTCCACCGCCGCAACTTTCTGTATCCACGAGATCCCATCTTGGGGCCTGTTCCGGAGCTCCACCGGAGGTGTAAGTGCATCTAGTGCCACCCCTAGTTGGTTTTGGAGTATTGACGACAAACCTAGTTGAGGGACTAATGTGTTTGTGAGAATTGCAGGAAAACACAGGTAGAAGTCCCTCATTGATTCGGTTTACTACCAGAGATGACCCCTAAAAATGAATGAAGACATTGAAGTCAAAGGTGGTATATGAAGATATTCACATTGAAGACTATGACAACAGAAGACACGTTATGAAGCCTATGGAACTCGAAGACTTAGATCTTTCGTAGTTCTTTTTATTTTTGTTGAGTCATAGGAACCACCGTACTGTTAAGTGGGGTCCAGGAGAACAAGTCAGAATGACTTAAGTGATGCCTAAATCAAAAACCTATGTCTTCGAGTGAAGACAATGAGAGCAAATCTTATCCAAATCTGGACAAGTCAGCTTTGCTTGTAGCCCAAGTAAAGTTGCCATGAGAGTTCGAAATCTGACCGTTGAGACACGTGTTAGTTCCTTAGTGACCCAGGGTCATTTCAGACAAATCAGGTCGGGTTGCCAAGTGGCTATAAATAGCCCACCCCCACAACCATAAATGGTTGGCTGCTCAGATTTTAGTGCACGGCTTTTGTCGTTTGAGAGCAACCCACCTCGAAGCCTTTGAGAGAAAATCCCTAGTGAGGAGAAAAGCCCTAACCACCCAAAGCCAGAGTAAATTGGGCATCACTTAAGTCTTCTTGTCTGTGTGATCTGAAGACTTATTACACTTGAGGACTGTGAATCCTCCAGACGGTTAGGCGTCGCGTTCAGAGCATCCAAGAGACATTGTGGATTGCCAGTGAACGAAGTCTGTGAAGGTTTGGGAGTCTACCTTGAAGACTTACCAGAGTGATTGGGGAGGACTAAGTGACCTTAGCTCAAGGAGATTACGGTGAGGACTTGGTGTCCTGAACTGTGTGTTCAGGACTGGGTGTCCGGGACTGAGTGTCCTAAGGTTTAAATACCTAGCCGCTCCAACCAGACGTACAGTTGTCACAGCAACTGGAACTGGTCCAACATATCATTGTCTTCAACGAGTCACTGGTTTCATCTTCACTTCCTTCTCTTGCTGTTACTCATTATGAAGTCATTGCGTGCTTGCTTTATCATTTGTCTTCACAACGTGAATGCATGATCTGTGTGGCTTCATAACTTCTTCCTACTTGATCCTTATTACACTGAAGCTGTTTGTCATTGTGCTTTCACTGTATTGAATACATGACCATGGCTGGCCTAGTGTAATCTAACTTCTGCTGCATAGTAATAGGCATAATCTTCACTGTTTGTCTTCATAACTTCCAAGTTTTGAAGACTTTCATAAAAATCGCCTATTCACCCCCCCTCTAGTCGATATAACGCACTTTCAATTGGTATCAGAGCAAGGTGCTCTCTTGTTCTGTGTGATTCGGTTTAACCACCTGGAGTTTTAGCTATGTCGACTGCAGGGATAATCAAAGTCTCCGCTGCGTGCCCCATCTTCGATGGAACTGAATATCCCTACTGGAAGAATAAGATGCGCATGCATCTTGAAGCCATTGACGTCGACCTATGGTATGTCGTCGAGAACGGCGTTCCCAAGGCTGGAGAAGGTGTCAATGCAGCTGATGTCAAGAAATTCGTTCAACTGGACTCTACTGCCAAGAACATCATCTGTGGTCATCTGACCAAAGGACAGTATGGCCGTGTGAGTGCCTTGAAGACATCCAAACTGGTCTGGGACTGGCTCTCCAAGGTCAATGAAGGCATCTCAACCCAGAGAGATCAACGAATCAGTGTCCTTCGCAATCTCTTCAACCGCTTCAAGCGAAATGACAATGAGAATGTCCAGCACACATTTGATAGACTCACTGACATCACAAATGAGCTTCAAGCCCTCGGCGCCACTGAAATCACCAAACATGAAATCGTCAAAACGCTGCTGAGATCACTTGATAGTTCGTTTGACATCCTGGCCCTGATGATTCAAGAATGTCCTGATTTCAAGACACTCGATCCATCTGACATACTTGAAAGGCTCAACACACACGAGTTTCAGCTTTCTGAGAAAAGAGATATCTACGGTCCAAACTATGGGCGAACTCGCGCCTTGAAGGCAAAAGCTGTCTCCTCATCTGAAGAAGAATCTGACTGCAGTTCTGATGATCCTGAAGACATTGGAAGAGAACTTGCAATGCTAGTGAAGAAGTTCCAAAAATTCACCAAGAAGAAAGGCTTCAGAAAATCTTCACGATCAAGCTCAAGGAATGATGAAGCTTCTGCTCATGACTACAAGAAGAAAACATGTCACAAGTGCAAGAAAACTGGACACTTCATCTCTGAGTGTCCACAGTGGGACAATGAGAACAGAAGGAAGAAGAAGAGCAAGGAATATGATTCTGATGACAAGAAGAAGAAGAAATACTCAAAGTCTTCTTCCAAGTCTTCATCAAAGTCTTCATCACACAAGAAGAGCTCATCTGGCAAGGCACGTGCGTTTGTTGGAAAGGAGATGGATTCAGAGGAGGAGTCCGCATCTGAAGAGGCAGAGGTGGAGTCTGAGGAGGAGTCTGATTCTGGCATTGCGAGTCTGGCTACAACATACGTCGCCAAGTCCATCTTCAACACTGAAGATAATGACTGCATCACCGACACCGACGCAAATGACAAGAACGACTCCACTCCTACCTACTGCTTCATGGCACGCGTTGCCAAGGTAAACACACGCACTACTCGCTATGAAACATCTAGTGACGATGACTCTGAATGTGATTCAAAACCTAGCTACAAAACACTTGCTAAAATTGCAACTGAACAACAGAAAGCTATGGAACATATTCAAAAACTGTTAGACATAAGCGATGATCTGTTGGGTGCTGAAATGACTCGATCTGAATCCTTAATTGAAGACATAAAAAACCTTCATGTTAAGTATCAGGAACTTGAAGATCGTCATGATACTCTCTCAACAACTCATGAAAAGCTTTCCTATGATTATCTTCAAAGGAAGCAAGAACTTGAGAAATTGAGGGTGGCTCATGAAGATCTTCAAAAGGAAAACGAGTCACTTCGCTCCGAACAGATCAGTCCCGCTCAGGAAGGATTTGAACCACCATGTCTTAAATGCATTGAGCGTGATAATGCTAATTCTGTTGCTGAATGTTCCACTGCTACTGCTGTTGCAATATCTTCAACTGTTGACGTGGTAACTAACCCCTCTGCTAAGGATACCAGTGCTATTGCTGATGAGAATGCTATGTTGAAGACATTGCTTGAAACAGGGATGTACAAAAGTCTCAAAGGACATCAGACACTATGTGATGTCCTCAAGAAGCAGATCCTGAATCGAAACCCTAGGAAAGAGGGTGTTGGATTTGTGAGGAAAATCAATGCAGATGGCTCTTACTAGAAACCTGAGCAGTACCCCAAAACCACATGGGTTGCTGCAAAGGAACTTTCAGCAGATCCATCCAACTTATCTGGCTTCACTTGTGCTAACCCCATTATCATTGATGAATCCTTTGATGCAAACTATAAACTGTTTAAGAATCAGAATGGTGAAGTGTTTGCCAGGTACATTGGTACTAACTGCAGGAATGGACCGCCTATGAAGAAGATCTGGGTTCCGAAAAAGTGTCTGGAAAATCTTCCTGTGAATGTCTTCATGACACCTCACTTAAAGAAGACAAACCTCAGACCAAAGGCTTCATATGGTCCAAAGGCTTCATACAAACAGAGGACTCACCTGAGTCGCACTAACGCAAATATTTTGCAGGGAAACTATACTCAGGCATATGAATATGAGAGCGGTTCATCGAATCGTGTTCATGTGACCAAAAATTATTCTGCTTATTCCTATGAGTATTATTGTCCACCTGCTAGACTGTTTGCTAAGGCTTCAAAGCCAAAATTCTCAGATGCTGCACTTAGACTTATTGCTTCTAAGCCACCCTTGAAGATGTGGGTGGTTAAGAAAGCTTAACTCTCTTTTGCAGGGAAAGGTCTCCAGCAGAAAAACAAAATCTTCTGATGCTATTGCTGGGGACCTTAAAAATCTTGTAGGGCGCAAGATAAAATGCCCGAATGGCATCATTATGTACTTTGCTCCTGAATCGCATGCTACTCTCCCTATTAGTCCTAATCTGGATCTAAGTTTTCATAACCCACTGGTTCGTCAAATGTTTATGCTTCACAATTCTCTTCGTGAAGCCTATCCCCCTAACTGCACTGTAGGGTACGACACCAGCGACCTCAAGGTCTTCAGAATGGATTATTGACAGTGGGTGTACAATTCACATGACTGGCAGAAGAAGCCTTCTTATGGACTCAACTTTACGTCCATCCGACAAGAGCCACATCACATTTGCTGACACTGGTAAAAGTAAGGTATTGGGTCTAGGTAGAGTTGCAATCTCAAAGGATCAACACATGGATAAAGTCATGCTTGTTGAATCCCTTGGCTTCAACTTAATGTCTGTCTCAATGCTTTGCGATTTGAATATGATTGTAATGTTTGGAAAATATCGTTGCCTGGTGCTAATGGAATCTGACAAATCTCTAGTGTTTGAAGGGTATCGGAAAGGTGATTTGTACGTGGTAGATTTCTCAGCAGTACCACAACTTGCAGTATGTCTTCTTGCAAAAGCTTCAGAATGCTGGCTTTGGCATCGGAGGCTTGGGCATGCTGGCATGAGGAACCTCCACACCCTTGCGAAGAAAAAGCACGTCATAGGCATCGAGGGCGTCAAGTTCAAGAAAGATCATTTATGTGGTGCCTGTGAAGCAGGGAAGATGACAAGGGCAAAACATCCTTCGAAGACAATCATGACTACTACACAACCCTTCGAACTGCTCCACATGGATCTTTTCGGTCCCACTCACTACTCAACTTTTACTACTACTGCTTGCCTCTATGGCTTCGTCATTGTTGATGATTACTCTAGATATACTTGGGTACACATAATCCTTTACAAGACTGAAGTGCAGGATGTCTTCAGACGCTTCGCCAATCGAGCTATGAACAATTTTGGCGCCAAGATAAAGCACATTAGAAGTGACAATGGCACTGAATTCAAGAACACTGGCCTTGATACATATCTTGATACCTTGGGCATCACACATGAATTCTCAGCTCCGTACACGCCACAGCAGAATGGTGTCGTCGAACGCAAGAACAGAACACTCATTGAAATGGCCAAAACAATGCTAGATGAATACAAGACTCCAAGAAAATTCTGGACTGAAGCCATTGATACTGCATGCCATACAATCAATCGTGTTTATCTTCACAAGCTTCTGAACAAGACATCTTATGAACTCCTAACTGGCAAGAAGCCAAATGTCAGTTACTTCAGAGTATTTGGCGCAAAATGCTGGATCAAGGACCCACACCACACCTCAAAGTTTGCACCAAAAGCACATGAGGGGTTTATGCTTGGATATGGAAAGGATTCACACTCCTATAGAGTCTTCAATCTCTTCCATTACAAAGTGGTCGAAACAGTGGATGTACGGTTTAATGAAACAAATGGTTCACAAAGAGAGCAACTGCCAAATGTGCTAGATGAAGTCCCAGCTAGTGAATCAATCAAGCTTATGGGAACTGGAGAGATTATGCCTTCTGAAGCTCATCCTGAAGAAGAACTCATCATCTCAGCACCTGATCAACATGAAGACAATGCTCAGCATGAAGACATTCCTCCAAACAACAACGCAGATCAGCAAGAGCAAAGTCTTCGCCCTATACATCCTCGTGTTGCAAATGAAGTACAGATTGACAGAATACTTGACAGCATCAATGCACCTGGTCCACTCACTCGTTCAAGGGCAACTCAGCTAGCAAACTTCTGCGGGCATTTCGCATTCGTCTCAATATCAGAACCCAAGAAAGTTGAAGAAGCCTTCATGGAACCTGAATGGATTCAAGCTATGCAAGAAGAGCTTCAACAGTTTGAGCTGAATAATGTATGGGAACTGGTTAAGCATCCTGATCCACGGAAGCACAACATAATAGGCACCAAATGGATATACCGCAACAAGCAAGATGAGCATGGTCAAGTTGTCAGAAACAAAGCTCGTCTCGTTGCTCAAGGATATACTCAAGTGGAGGGCATTGACTTCGATGAAACATTTGCTCCTGTGGCTAGGCTTGAAGCCATACGCATACTGCTGGCCTATGCAAATCATCATAACATACTTCTATATCAAATGGATGTGAAAAGTGCCTTTCTCAATGGCAAGATTGAAGAAGAAGTGTATGTTGCACAACCACCTAGTTTTGAAAATCCAAAACATCCTGATATGGTATACAAGCTCAACAAGGCACTGTATGGCCTCAAACAAGCCCCTAGGGCCTGGTATGATACACTCAAGTACTTTCTGAAGAGCAAAGGCTTCATACCTGGTTCCCTGGATCCCACTCTTTTCACGAAGACATACGATGGTGAACTGTTTGTGTGCCAAATATATGTGGATGACATCATCTTCGGTTGCACCAATCAGAAGTACAGTAAAGAGTTTGGATATATGATGCAAGAGCAATATCAGATGTCCATGATGGGGGAGCTGAAGTTCTTTCTTGGTCTTCAAATCTGACAACAGCGCAATGGCATCTTCATATCTCAAGAGAAGTATCTCAAAGATTTCCTGAAGAAGTTCGGTATGCAAGACTGCAAAGGCTTCACAACACCAATGCCAGCCAAACATCATCTAGGTCCTGACGACAATGGTAAAGAGTTCGATCAAAAGGTATACCGCTCCATGATTGGGTCTTTGCTTTATTTATGTGCATCTAGGCCAGATATTATGCTTAGTGTTTGCATGTGTGCTCGATTTCAAGCGGCACCAAAGGAGTCGCATCACTTAGCTGTGAAGCGAATTCTTCGATATTTGGCTCACACCCCAACTCTAGGATTATGGTATCCAAAGGGCTCAGAGTTTGATTTGGTTGGATTTTCGGATGCTGATTATGCTGGTGACAAAGTTGATCGCAAGTCTACATCAGGCACATGTCACTTTCTGGGACGATCACTTGTATGTTGGTCTTCAAAGAAGCAGAACTGTGTATCTCTCTCCACTGCTGAATCTGAATACATTGCTGCTGGATCTTGCTGCGCTCAGCTTCTGTGGATGAAGCAAACACTCAAGGATTATGGCATTCATCTAAAGCAAGTGCCACTTTACTGCGACAACGAAAGCGCCATCAAGATTGCCAACAACCCAGTTCAGCACTCGAAGACAAAGCACATTGAAATTCGCCATCACTTTCTCAGAGATCATATGGTGAAGGAAGACATTGATATCATACACGTCAACACTGAAGAGCAATTGGCAGATATCTTCACCAAGCCCTTGGATGAGAAGAGGTTTTGCAAGTTACGGTGTGAGCTAAATATCTTGGAATCCTCAAATGTCCAGTGATCAGGCACACATCCTAACACTTATGCATATTGATGACTTAGATGTGCAACGCACAAAGTAAAGGATATCTTCAATCAATGAAGACATACATTCTAAGTGTGAATACATTAATGTGGAATTTGACTTCGGAGCGCCACAATAATTGTGCGTCGTGTCTGGGTCTAATACTTCCTATACGGTGGGTAACGCCACCACCAAACGTTCTATTTTGAAGTGTTTCACTCATGGCGTTACCTCGCAATGTCTTCACATTTGGTTTGGCTTCGATCTCAATATGTCTTCATGATTATCTTCACTGCGTTGATTATATAGATATATATATATATATGTACTGGTGTTCTATCCTCTACAACATTCACTTATAGCTATGTCTTCTTGTTTGAATCTTTTGAACTAAGTGAATGTGATCGGACCCTAACCTCTCCATGCTTTCTACCTCAAACTCTATCTCTCCAAGTCGTATGCATTCTATTGAAACTGTCGAATGTCTTCTCTGCATCCTTGTCAGCAGAAGACACAGAGACAAACTTTAAAACCGTTTTCAATGCTCATTCATCCACAAGAAATCCGGAGAAGTAGGAACGACACCCGACAATCAAGGCGTGCGTGGGATGTGGAACTGCCCCCAAAATACCGCATGATGGCCACGTGCTGTTCAGATGCGAATCGCCAGGGGCACCTGAGTAATAGCGCAGTGCCGCCTCTATCCCTATAAATACACGATTCACTGCGGTCATTATCTCTTCTTCCACCCTCGCACGAACCCTAGCGCCACCGCTAGCTCTCGACGACGCCGGCGACGAAGCGCTTCACTGCCGCAACCTCTCCGACGCCGTTTTCACGCCGACAGCGGACATCGCTCTCTCCGCCGTCGCCGTAGGTGTCTTCCGTCGCCAAGTTAGGGCACGGAGGATCGAACTGCTCGGCCTCAACTCCCACTTCGTCTAGCAGTTCCAAGTGTGGTAAATAAAACCTCTTTTTACAGCCTCTCTTGATCCTATAGTTCAGTCACTTTCTGCCATAAGAAGTTTCTGCTCTCACAAGTTACATCTCTCTCAGTCTGTATCTCATAACCTGCCTAGAATATTCACTTGTGCATTACGAAGTTGTTAGATTCCTCACTTGTACTGATCTGTGGGTTCGTACAAATCTGGAACCAACTTCTTATCTATGAGTGAATGTCTTCGCATGATGAGGTCAATGTCTTCTAAACCGATTTATCTTCAAAATCTTCTGAGAATGCATATGACCTCTTCCCCTTCCCTCGCACCTTAATGCTATCACAGGTACATGTCCGTGGGAGAATCCTTTGGTTCTCATAGTCTGCATTCATTTGCAGAGTACTTGCAGCATCACATCAACTCTCCTGAAGCCATTTCTTGTTGGTCAAGCAAAAGGAAGCCTTTGAAGACTTTGAACATCTTGAAGCCTTCCAAGTTAAGATTCATGGCTTCAGAAACAGCAGCAAGGAAGGGAGGCAGACAGAGACGTGGTGGAACGTCCAAAGATCTGCCTGATGAATTGGCAGAGATATACAAAACTGATCCTGAAGAAAGCTATGGTCAGCGCAAGACACGAATCCAATGGATTCGAAGATATTGGGCAGAGCAATGGTTTCAATACCGCTTCGTCACTCAGGAGTATGCCGAAAAGTGCGCCATCAAGAGACCGTGGGGAGACGTATTATACAAAAATCTCGTACCCAGGTCCAGAGACGAAGCCATTGCTCAAGGCTTCTATCCATGCATGGTGAGAGGACCACAGCCAGCTGAAGCACATCCGTCATCACTTCTCTGGTGTCGCGATGACAATCTGTTCAAGCGCAACTTCCAATTTGCTCAGAACTCTGCAAAGCAAAACAAGAAGAAGCTGGGATTAGACTTCAACCCTGGTCCCTCTGAACCAAGGGCAGATGGCACACGCGACGCCGATCCCAATATCATCGGGCCGTATGCCAATCTTGCAGGCCTCATCACCCGCATCCTAGTTCAAGGGACTGCCGTGAATGACCCTCCAGCAGATACTGAGTCTGATGACGCTCCTGCTGCGCCGAAGCCAAAGCAGAAGAAGCCAAAAGCTTCAAAGCCAGCTGCTTCTCCCAAAATCTCAAAAGCGAAGCCATTGGCAACTGCACCTCCTGAAGCCAGTGTGCAGTCTGAAGACTTATCACGAGTCTCCAAGCCCCAAGAAGCCAAGAAGCCTCAGCCACACACAGGCAAAGAGCTCACAGCTGCTGCCATTCTGCGCTGCGAAACCATTGATCTATCAAACGATGAAGATCTTGGAGATGACGCTCTTGAGCAGCTCATCAAGAGCAAGGAGGAGGCTGAAATCTTCAACAATCTGCCTCTGTTTGATGTCGCCATCATCCACAACTTCATCGATGAATGGTTTGCCTCATCGGACATCAGCTTCGACGATCCGCAGCTGCCCATAGGCCTCAGCGTTGCCTTTCAAGGCACAATTGCTTCAGAACTTTCAATAGCCCAGCGCATTGTTGAACTGAAGCAAAAAATTGATTTTGAAAAGGCTCAGTTCAAGAAGCACGTGGCCAAGCTCAGCGTGCAAGAAGTGAAAAACTTCAAGATCATGCTGCATGATCTCAAAGAAAACTTTCTGAAGAAGCGTGCTGAAGCTCAAGGCTCACGTGAAAGGATGAAGTCATTGGCTGACAAATGTGTTCAAGCCTACAATGAGGCCGAGAAGCGCAAGGCACTTGGGCATCCCGGCATTGACCCCAGGGTGGCCGCGAAGAAGAAAAAGAAGCCTGTTGTGCCTGAACCAGAGGCGCCAAGGTCAGAAACTGCTCCGATTGTCTTCCCCACTGCAACGACTGGCTCGAAGCCAAAGAGTCGATCAACCGCCTCAGAGCTCAAGAAGACACAGACTGCAGAGGCTGAAGCTAGGAAGAGGAAACACTCTGAAGCCTCTCCTTCTGACCCCACCATCAAAAAGCGTAAGACCAAGAAATCTCGGGCTGCTCCCACAGAGCCCTTGATAGTTGAACCCCTCTCCGTCCGCTATCCTGACGCAGATCGTCAGTTAACAGTGCATGAGCCTGCTTTCATAGAGGCTCCGCACGCTGAAGACATTCCAGCAGCCGGCCCCGACGCTGCTGAAGACATTGGTCTCCAAGACAATGTCCAAGGTGATGCAGCCCTTCCTCAGCTTGAGACAAGCGAACTGATCAGCATTGGTCGTCCATTGACGCCAATCACACAAGATGCATCGTGGGCAGATTGCCCACAGGAGGAAGATAATGAGCCCCAGCCCACTGCAACTCCATCGGCGTCGCCTACATTCCGTAGGCTTCGCAAAGGGCCAAGGGCTCAGGCTGACGACATTCCGGTTGCATCAGCCGAAGAGCATGCAGAAATACCACAAGCTCCAACTTCCCCGCACCAACAAGAAGCAGTTCTCCAGGAGAACGTGCCTGAGTTCGTCCCTCCCACTACACGTGTGGAGGCTGCAAATGTTGAGGCTGCCACAAACAACGCCGAAGCAAATGTGGAGCCCTCCCCAACAACAGCTTCAGAAGACACTGAAGCTACTGCTCCTGAATCTTCTGTGCCTGAGTCTGCTGCCGGTCCCCAATTCAATTATCATGTTGCGCACAGGCCCCAGGTCCAGAAGCCGATCCCACGACTGCCAAGGTTCCCAGGTCCTGCATCAGCTCCTGGCTCCTTCAACATCAACAGCTTCAGGGCAGACAACACGTTTTTCAACAGCTCCAAGAATCCTTATTCAAGGGAACAGATTGTATCAGATAGGTTCTGGAGCTATCAACAGCGCAGCTATTATTCATGCATCCTATACAACCAAGGCCGCATCTTTCCTCACAAGCGCCTTGAGGTTGAAGCTGTTGCTGGCCTGCCTAGCCTGGAAGACGCACTGGATTGCTTCAAGCAAGTGGGTCTGCTGCCGTTTATCACCGATGAAGAGCACTGGAATGAAGAGCTTCTGCTCCAGTTCTATGCCACCCTGCATATCAAAGGCTACAACAGAGATCCGAAGACTTGGGTCCTGGAGTGGATGACCGGCAATGTCCATCATGAAGCCAATGCTTTCGATATCATTGAGCTTACCGGCCTTCCCACTCCTGGCGAATTCTTCGAAGAAGGCTGCCAACCCCATGCTGAAGCAATTGAGAGCATATTTTAGCGTCCTGAGCCAAATATGAGTCAGATGCTCTCAATGATGAAGCCATTGCCTCAGGATGCACCCTATCCAACTGAGTTCTTCGTTGAAGACTTAGAGTACCTGCCCAGAACCATATATCACATCGTCAGGCGGACTCTATGGCCCATTAAGGGGCACTCTCCATATGCCAAGGTTGAAGGTGCAATGAAGACTCTCATCTTCTGTATTCTGCATGGCAAATGCTTCAACGCACAGGATCTCTTTATACGCCAATTTGCAGCATCCGGCTCAGATCTCTTTGGTTTGAAGTTTTATGCTCCTTGGGTTATGAGGCTGATCAAGATTCACTCTGCAACTTCATATCAGCCCTCAGCCCGCAACCATCGGATCTTCTTACCAGATGTGGACACCTCTGCTGAAGCAATATACCCTGAGCCTGCCAAGCAACCAATAAGTCTTCAAAATTCCGAACACCAGAGCTTCACGCAGAATGTTGAAGGTGTTGAAGCCATGTCCAGGGTCTATCCGATGGCTGGCACTACACGTGCACCAGCATCAACTGAAGCCACAGATAGCACAAACGCTCCAAGACCCAAGAAGCGTGCTCGTGTCCTCACTGACCGAGAGCTTCTTGTGGCCCTTCACCAAAAGCAAGATAGGCATCACGACTGGCTGAAACGTCAGATGAAGAGCCTCTTGGTGGATGTCAATCGTCTTTGAAACCTGGCCACCAAGAATGCCTTCGTTACACATGAGACTTGCCGTCGTACGTGGAAAGGGCTCTCAATGATCTGCACTGAAGCTGAACTTGAAGAGGATGGCTTCACAGAGCGCTTCACATTTGACACCACACCTCCTAGGAGGGCTGTGATGCGCAATACACCGTCACTTGAAGACTCTGAGTATTCCTCATCTGCTGCCACCGTCACTGCGAGGATCATTGATGACGATGATGATGCTACTTCACCACCACCCGCTTCAGCACCTCAAAGCTCAGCACCGCCAAACAACTCCACCGACCCTGCTGCGCCTGGGAACGCGTAGAAAACTCTGTGTCTTCAAACCTTTTTGGTCATTCCTGACAAAAGGGGGAGAAGTATATGATGTTTATAGTCTTCAAGCGGGTCAATATGGGCGGGTGCCTTGTTTTGTTATACTTGCTTCGTGTTTGCAACTCTTGTTTTGCTTCATTTGGTTCTTTTGAGTTGTAAACACTAAAACTCGATGGTCGTCTGCTACTTGTTTTACCACTCCTTTTGCGACGATAAATTCCGCACTCATCTCATTCTGCAGACGTCCATTTTCCATTATGCATGTTATTATCTTAATATACTTTCACATGCATAGTAGATTGTCATCATAAGCTGAAGCTGATCTCCACAAGTACAACCTGCCATGTGCATTTGCATTCCAAAAGCAAATTAACTTATATGCACATCTTCAGGGGGAGCACTTGCAACTTATGATGACAATTCCTTTACAGACTTCACACTTTATATTCCCCGTTGAAAACTTCAACTAGTTTGTCATCAATCACCAAAAAGGGGGAGATTGTAAGTGCATCTAGTGCCACCCCTAGTTGGTTTTGGAGTATTGACGACAAACCTAGTTGAGGGACTAATGTGTTTGTGAGAATTGCAGGAAAACACAGGTAGAAGTCCCTCATTGATTCGGTTTACTACCAGAGATGACCCCTAAAAATGAATGAAGACATTGAAGTCAAAGGTGGTATATGAAGATATTCACATTGAAGACTATGACAACAGAAGACACATTATGAAGCCTATGGAACTCGAAGACTTAGATCTTTCGTAGTTCTTTTTATTTTTGTAGATTCATAGGAACCACCGTACTGTTAAGTGGGGTCCAGGAGAACAAGTCAGAATGACTTAAGTGATGCCTAAATCAAAAACCTATGTCTTCGAGTGAAGACAATGAGAGCAAATCTTGTCCAGAGCCGGACAAGTCAGCTTTGCTTGTAGCCCAAGTAAAGTTGCCATGAGAGTTCGAAATCTGACCGTTGAGACACGTGTTAGTTCCTTAGTGACCCAGGGTCATTTCGGACAAATCAGGTCGGGTTGCCAAGTGGCCATAAATAGCCCACCCCCACAACCATAAACGGTTGGCTGCTCAGATTTCAGTGCACGGCTTTTGTCGTTTGAGAGCAACCCACCTCGAAGCCTTTGAGAGAAAATCCCTAGTGAGGAGAAAAGCCCTAACCACCCAGAGCCAGAGTAAATTGGGCATCACTTAAGTCTTCTTGTCTGTGTGATCTGAAGACTTATTACACTTGAGGACTGTGAATCCTCCAGACGGTTAGGCGTCGCGTTCAGAGCATCCAAGAGACATTGTGGATTGCCAGTGAACGAAGTCTGTGAAGGTTTGGGAGTCTACCTTGCAGACTTACCAGAGTGATTGGGCGAGGACTAAGTGACCTTAGCTCAAGGAGATTACGGCGAGGACTTGGTGTCCTGAACTGTGTGTTCAGGACTGGGTGTCCCGGACTGAGTGTCCTAAGGTTTAAATACCTAGCCGCTCCAACCAGACGTACAGTTGTCACAGCAACTGGAACTGGTCCAACATATCATTGTCTTCAACGAGTCACTGGTTTCATCTTCACTTCCTTCTCTTGCTGTTACTCATTGTGAAGTCATTGCGTCCTTGCTTTATCATTTGTCTTCACAACGTGAATGCATGATCTGTGTGGCTTCATAACTTCTTCCTACTTGATCCTTATTACACTGAAGCTGTTTGTCACTGTGCTTTCACTCTATTGAATACATGACCATGGCTGGCCTAGTGTAATCTAACTTCCGCTGCATAGTAATAGGCATAATCTTCACTGTTTGTCTTCATAACTTCCAAGTTTTGAAGACTTTCATAAAAATCGCCTATTCACCCCCCCTCTAGTCGATATAACGCACTTTCAGGAGGTGGCATCGATCACGGAGGGCTTCTACATCAACACCATAGCCCCTCCGATGAAGTGTGAGTAGTTTACTCAGACCTATGGGTCCATAGTTAGTAGCTAGATGGCTTCTTCTCTCTTTTTGGATCTCAATACAATGTTCTCCCCCTCTCTTGTGGAGAACTATTCAATGTAATCTTCTTTTTGCGGTGTGTTTGTTGAGATCGATGAATTGTGGGTTTATGATCAAGTCTATCTATGAATAATATTTGAATCTTCTCTGAATTCTTTTATGTATGATTGGTTATCTTTGCAAGTCTCTTCGAATTATCAGTTTGGTTTGGCCTACTAGATTGATCTTTCTTGCAATGGGAGAAGTGCTTAACTTTGGGTTCAATCTTGCGGTGTCCTTTCCCAATGACAGTAGGGGCAGCAAGGCACGTATTGTATTGTTGCCATCGAGGATAACAAGATGGGGTTTTCTTCATATTGCATGAGTCTATCCCTCTACATCATGTCATCTTGCTTAAGGCGTTACTCTATTTTTAACTTAATACTCTAGATGCATGCTCGATAGCGGTCGATGAGTGGAGTAATAGTAGTAGATGCAGGCAGGAGTCGGTCTACTTGTCTCAGACGTGATGCCTATATACATGATCATACCTAGATATTCTCATAACTATGCTCAATTCTGTCAATTGCTCAACAGTAATTTGTTCACCCACCGTAGAATACTTATCTCTCGAGAGAAGCCACTAGTGAAACCTATGGCCCCGGGTCTATCTTTATCATATTGATCTCCTACTACTTAGTTATTTCCTTTGCTATTTACTTTGCCTTTATTTTACTTTGCATTTTTATCACAAAAATACCAAAAATATTATCTTATCATATTTATCAGATCTCACTCTCGTAAGTGGCCTTATAGGGATTGACAACCCCTATTTGCATTGGTTGCGAGGATTTATTTGTTTTGTGCACGTACGAGGGACTCGCGCGTAGCCTCCTACTGGATTGATACCTTGGTTCTCAAAAACTGAGGGAAATACTTACGCTACTTTGCTTAATCATCCCTTCCTCTTCGGGGAAAACCAACGCGGTGCTCAAGAGGTAGCAACCCGATTTTCACTATTTATGCGTAGCTTTCCCTGGGATAGGACATTTCGAATTGTCCTACTTTATGCTTATTGCACTACTTGTACCAAGTACGCTTTGACGTATCATTTAAATAACAATGCATATCATTAATCTGTCATTGCATTACTTATGTTTTTCTCTTTCTCTTATAAGTCCATTTACGACAATCAGCACCCGCACGTGCGGGTACGGTCAGTTCGCCAGGGGTCCTCGTTTACCCCATAATACAGCGCAAGAAGTCCGAACACTTTCGACAGTGCGGCACCCCGAACTTATAGCATTATATGCATCAGCTCTGAATCATGTCTTTGGTCAAATGTTCGGTCACCCGGCTCCCATGCTTTGGTACCTTATGTTCCGCTATATCGGCTAAGGTAGCGGTGGGAGCACTACTGCGATTGTGTCCCGGTTCTTCCGGACGAGCACCTCAGTAGAGAAAGCCAAAAACTGACTGTCATGATAAGGCGAGAGACTGGTCGCTGTTCGAGAGGTCTCAAGTCCTTAAAGACTTTTTTCGCTTCGGGCGAGGAGTCAGCCTTGTCCGGCTTAGGCATGTATAGCGCCCTAAATTCGGCCCTCCGAATACCAGGGGCTTTGCCAAAAATTTAAAATCATAGACTTCTATGGCTAAGTGAGAGTGATAAAGCATTATAGTCCGATTGCCTGGTTCGTTGCGCTGAACACCTCCCTTGAAGGACCCAAAATTGGGGTAAAGAGTGTTCAGGTTTATCCCGAACACCCCAGTACTAGTTACATGGGGATAGAAGCCGACGACTGGCCAACTCTCAGATTTTATAAACGGCCGCACAGAAGGTAATATTTTAAGTTAAGAAAGCGTCGCATGGCGCAAACGAACTCGTTAGGATCACACGGGCATGTTCATTCAAAATTACATCCATGGCACACTCTTCTGCCACTAAGCGGGAACCCTTCAGGACACTCTTATAGTAATTCTGGGGGCAGCGGTGCTCCTTGCCCTCCGGCGGCCCCTCCTTCACCAGCTTCACGGCGTCCAGCTTCGCCCAGTGCACCTTCGCCCGGGCAAAAGCCCTGCGTGCACCCTCGATGCAGACGGACCGCTTGATGACTTCAAGCTGTGGGCAGGCTTCCACAAGCCACCTCACCAGACCGAAGTAGCTGCCGGACAGGGGCTCGCCAGGCCACATCCCGACTATAAGGCCCCTCATGGCCTGTTCGGCCGCCTTGTGAAGTTCGACCAACTGCTTCAGCTGGTCGCTCAAGGGCACGGGGTGTTCGGTCCCAGTATATTGAGACCAGAACAACTTCTCCATTGAGCTCCCCTCCCCAGCCCGGCAAAACTCCTCGGCATCCAGTACATTGTGGGGAAGATCTGCAAACGCTCCTGGAGAGCTCCGAACTCGTGTAAGAAAAAGGAAAGTCTCCTTCACGTGCTTGCTTTGCATAATGAATGCCTTACCCGCTGCTATCTTCTTCACCGCGTCAATCTCCTGGAGGGCCTTGTGGGCTTCGGCCTTCGCGCTCCAGAAACTTTCAAGCGCCTGCGCGAGCTCGGACTCTCGCGTCTTAGAGTCAAGCTCCAAGGACTCGTGCTTTTTGGCGAGAGCCTCGAGCTCTTGCTGCACCTCGCCTACTCGGGCTTCTTGTTTCTCCCGTTCAATGCGTTCTTTGGCCGCTTTGTCTTCGGCCTCGGACAACACCTTCCTCAGGGTCGCCACCTCGGTCGTGGCCCCTGACAAATCCATGATGATCCTATTACTTCACACCCGAACTTCTTTTTAACTATATAGACAGGGGTATTTCTTACCTTTGCTCTCTTTGAGCTGCCTCTTGGTAAGGCCGAGCTCGTCCTTGGACCGCTTCAGGTCCTGCTTCAGCGCAGAGACCTCCGCAGTACGTGCGGCAGCGGCCAGCAGTGAAGCCTGCACATACACATAGACATAATCTAATTAGACTCCTGAGGCATCATTTGATCCTCTATTCGGCTTTTCTTCGCGAACGCCGAACAGAGCATCAGGGGATACTATCTATGCGGTAATATTTTCTTATATTTTGATTGCTTACCTCAAAGCCTGTTAGGAGGCTGGCGCAAGCTTCGGTCAGTCCATTTTTGGCGGACTGAACCTTCTCGACCACCGCACTCATGATAGTGTGGTGCTCTTCTTCGATGGAAGCGTTGTGAAGAGCTTCTAGCAGGTTGTCCGGTGCCTCTGGTTGGACAGAGGACGCCGGCACAGATGGTGGGCCCCCCTTGATGGGGGACCGCCTACCGGAGTCTGGAACCATTGAAGGTTCCGGCGCAGTGTCCGGTTGGGGCCCGAACTCGAAGCCCGTAGGAGCCTCGCTCCCTTGGTACCCAGGGTCCGGGAAGTCGCCGCGAGGCACCCCCAGGACCACCTCCCCTTGGCTCGGTGCCTTTTGAGACAACACCTCGGCAGGGCGAGGGGTGGAAGCGGTCGGAAGAGAACCACTGTTCATATCCGACGAGTCCAAAGAGCCACTCGACGAGGGTACGTCGAGATGAGCTCGGGACAGACTGCATAATCATGTTTGGCATGAGGAGAGGCAGTGCAATAAAACATACCATGAAGTACTGGACACTTACGACTTCGCTAGGGGCTTGTCCCTGGGTAGCCACTCGTTACCGCTGTTGGCAGCCGTCGTGGCACAGTCCGGAGGGAGGGTCCTTCCCTTCTTGGACCCTTCGGCCTCCCCGGATGGGTCGGCCTTCCTTTTCTTGTCTCCCCCGGCTGGGGGGAGAACTTTTCTCCTCCTCCTCCTCGTTACTGTGGGAGGAGTGCGCGTCGGAGTCATCGGACGATGAGTCCGATACAACCTTGCGCCGGAGACCCTTTTAGGTCCCCATGGCCTTCTTCTTGGCCTTCTTTGTCGGCACCTCGTAAGGTGCCGGAGTCAGCATCTTCGTTAGAAGAGCGTCTGCAGGATCTTCGGGCAGGGGGGCTGGACAATCAAGCTGCTCCGTTGTCTCTATCCAGTCCTGTTAATGACATGGAAGCTGATCCAGCACATAACTAAACCGGGGCAAATAAATACCCTGGGAGATATAAAAGCATACCGGATTGGCGCGACACTTTGCGCTGAGTCTGCGGTCCTCGGTGAGGGAGGGAGGAATCTCGACGCTCTTGAACAGCACCCTCCAAACGTCCTCGTACGTCGTGTCATAGAGCTCTCGCAGCGTCTGGTGCTTGGCCGAGTCGAACTCCCACAAATTGAATGCCCGTCTTTGGCACGGAAAGATCCGGCGGAAGAGCATAACCTGGACCACATTGACAAGCTTGATTTTTCTGCTCGTCATGTTCTGGATGCAGGTCTGGAGTCTGGTCAGCTCTACCAAAGAACCCCAGGACAGGCCCTTCTTTTTCCAGGAGGTGAGCCGCGTGGGGATTCCGAATCGAAATTTGGGGGCCGCCACCCAGTTGGAGTCGCGCGGCTCGGTGATGTAGAACCACCCCTATTGCCACCCCTTTATGGTATCCACATAGATGCCCTCAAGCCAGGTGACATTAGGCATCTTGCCCACCATGGCGCCTCCGCACTCTGCTTGCTGGCCGCCCACCACCTTCGGTTTGACATTGAAGGTTTTCAGCCATAGGCCCAAGTGGGGCCTGATGCGGAGGAAGGCCTCGCACACGACGATAAACACCGAGATGTTGCGGATGAAATTGGGGGCCAGATCATGAAAGTTCAGCCCATAGTAGAACATGAGCCCGCGGACAAATGGGTGGAGAGGAAATACCAGTCCGCGGACAAAATGGGTAAGAAAAACTACCCTCTCATGGGGTTCGAGCGTTGGGACGATCTACCCCGCTTTTGGCAGCCAGTGCACGATATCCACAGCCAGGTATCTGGCTTCCCGTAACTTTTTGATGTTCTCCTCCGTGACGGAGGAGACCATCCACTTGCCTCCTGCTCCGGACATGCTTGGAGTGGTTTGAGAAGAAGAACACGAGCTTGGGCGCTAGAGCTCGAGTGTGCGGGAATGGGTAAGCGAGGAGGAAGAAGGCGTGGGTGAAAAAAGTAAATCTTTGTCCCTTTATAAGGGCGGAAGAGGCGATGTGTCTTCCCACTTGCCTGGCAAAACCACTTATTCCCCAGGCACTGTAATTGATGGTGCGGTTGGGTTACCCACGCCCGTATTGATGAGAATCCCGTGATAAGGGGAACACGATCTCTTCTTTGACAAGACGTGTCAAGAAAACCGCCTCGCGATATGTGCGGAGCTGGTTGAGAAATGCGGTTCGAATACTAACCGGGCCATGGCGTGATGTCATGCTGTCAAACGTGTCAATAGATTTGATTTGTGGAAATATTATTCTCTCTACGATGGTATGT
This sequence comes from Triticum urartu, assembly GCF_003073215.2. NCBI lineage: Eukaryota > Viridiplantae > Streptophyta > Magnoliopsida > Poales > Poaceae > Triticum > Triticum urartu. The sequence goes on from NC_053027.1 coordinate 121,639,839, forward strand.
GGAACTTATTTTGCAGGGTCGGACACTATCCTTGTATTCAAACTCTTCAATGGTGTATTCGGAGGAGGAACCCGAATTGCAATGCCGAAGACAACACTGCGAGCCAGACTCATCGTCATTGAAGCCTTGTTCAGGGGCTACTGAGGGAGTCCTGGATTAGGGGGTCTTCGAACAGCCGGACTATATCCTTTGGCCGGACTGTTGGACTATGAAGATACGAGATTGAAGACTTCGTCCCGTGTCCGGATGGGACTCTACTTGGCGTGGAAGGCAAGCTAGGCAATGCAGATATGTATATCTCCTCCTTTGTAACCGACCTTGTGTAACCCTAGACCCCTCCGGTGTCTATATAAACCGGAGGGTTTTAGTCCATAGGACAACAGACAATCATACCATAGGCTAGCTTCTAGGGTTAGCCTCTTTGATCTCGTGGTAGATCAACTCTTGTAATACTCATATCATCAAGAACAATCAAGCAGGACATAGGGTATTACCTCCATCAAGAGGGCCCAAACCTGGGTAAACATCGTGTCCCCTGCCTCCTGTTACCATCCGCCTTAGACACACAGTTCGGGACCCCCTACCCGAGATCCGCCGGTTTTGACACCGACAACATCTATGCTTCACGCCTAGCTGCACATTTTAACATACCTATTAGGCATTATGAGAAGGAAGAAAAAGTGATGCCTCGTGTTTATTTAGATTATATAAGTATGGTGGCACATGATTTTATTGTTAAGAATAGGGAAGGAGAGCTTAAATATAAATTGTTCTTTGATAAACATCATCATGAGACTATTACCTTGCCTCCTCCTTCTTTGTTTGATTTATCTGCAGGCCAGTACCTTGTTCCGTTAAAGGCTATTCACGCCTACCGGAACCCTGCACTAGCCATGGAGCCAGATCCGGAACCACAAGTTGATCCTTCACGACAGTCTAATTACCAGTAGGATCCCGAGATGATTGCCAGCTAGTGGCAATTGGAGTCTTCTTCTTCCTCTCAGTACGACCCCAACTATTATTATGGATATCCGCCAGGCCAGCCGTGGCCATAAACCAAGTTAGGCCAAAAGCCTAAGCTTGAGGGAGTACGTATTTCCCACCGACATTACATTTATGTTCACATACTCATTGCTAGATGTCGGTGCTCATACTTTTTCATTGTATCATCCATACTAGTTTATTTTCCTTTTTTATGCTTTCTTCTTGTGTGTTTAATAAACCTTAAGAAAAACCAAAAAAATTAGTTGTAGCTTTTAATTAGTTTACTTTCCATGCTTGTAGTAGTAATTAAAAAGAAAACCCAAAAATATTTCCTATTCTTCTTTTGCTTGTTGGGAGCTCTCCCGTGTAAATAGTTTTATTTCTTTCCTTTTCTTTGGGAGTCGATAGGAGAAGACCATAATTAAATTGTTGAAGTGGCTCTTGTATGCATACTTGTTGATCTGACAAAAGAGCCCATATTGCATTGTCTTCTCCTGTTTATTGAATGCTTGCAGATTCCAACTTAGTCCAATGCACATGCACTATTATTATTATTCACATCGTTCGGTCGTGCAAGTGAAAGGCAATTATGACGATATATGATGGACTGACTGAGATGAGCAAAGCTGGTATGAACTCGACCTCTTTTGTTTTTGTAAATATGATTAGTTCATCGTTCCTGATTCAGCCTATTATGAATAAACATGTTTGCAATGACAACAAGAGATCATAGTTCCGTGTGACATGCTTGATTAGCTATGAGTTATAATGGTTTACCTTGAGTGCCAACATGCTATTGAAATGGTTATGATGTGGTATGATAGGGTGGTATCCTCCTCTGAATGATTTAAGTGACTTGACTTGGCGCATGTTCACGCATGTAGTTGAAAAAAATCAACATAGCCTTCACGATATTTATGTTCATGGTGGATTATATCCTACTCATGCTCGCATTCGGTGTTGATTAATTTTAATGCATGTTCATGACTGTTGTCGCTCTCTAGCTGGTCGCTTCCCAGTCTTTTGCTATCCTTCACCTGTACTAAGCGTGAATACTGCTTGTGCATCCAATCCCTTAAACCCCAAAGTTATTCCATAAGAGTCCACTATACCTACCTATATACGGTATCTAAATGTCGTTCCAAGTAAATTTGTATGTGCCAAACTCTAAACCTTCAAATAAATATCCTGTTTTGTATGCTCGAATAGCTCATGTATCAACTAGGTTTGTCTGTATCTTCCATGTTAGGTGGGTTATTCTCAAGAGGAGTGGACTCCGCTCCTCACTCACGAGATAAATGGCTGGTCACCGGGATGCCCAGTCCCATGCTTTATGCAAACTAAATCAAAATAATTGCAAACAAAACTCCCCCTGGAACTCTTGTTAGTTGGAGGCACTCGTTGTTTCGAGCAAGCCATGGATTGATGCTTGTTGGTGGAAGGGGGAGTATGAACTTTACCATTCTGTTTGGGAACCGCCTATAATGTGTGTAGCATGGAAGATATTACCATCTCTTGGTTGTTATGTTGACAATGAAAGTATACCGCTCAAAATATTACTCACCTCTATTTCAAAACCGAGCTCTGGCACCTCTACAAATCCCTGCTTCCCTCTGCGAAGGGCCTATCTATTTACTTTCATGTTGAGTCGTCATCCTCTTATTAAAAAGCACCAGTTGAAGAGCACCGCTGTCATTTGCATTCATTATTGTTAGTTTACATTGAGTATGACTTGACTGGATCTCTTTTACCATGAATTACAATGTCTAGTCAGTCCTTGGTCTTTAAAGGTGCTCTACATTTATGTTTTGTGGTCTCAGAAAGGGCTAGCGAGATACCATCTTGTTATAGAATATTATGATTGTTTTGAGAAAGTGTTCTCATCCGAGATTTATTATTATTGCTCGCTAGTTTATTATGCTATTGATATGAGTAAACTTGAGACCTAAGTGTTATTGTGAATGTGGTTAGTTATAATCTTTGCTGAAAACTTGAATGCTGGCTTTACATATTTACAACAACAAGAGCAAAAGGAGTTTGTAAAAGTTTTTCTTTATCACTTTCAGTTTGTCAACTGAATTGCTTGAGGACAAGCAAAGGTTTAAGCTTGGGGGAGTTGATACATCTCCATCGTATCTACTTTTCCAAACACTTTTGCCCTTGTTTTGGACTCTAACTTGCATGATTTTAATGGAACTAACCCGGACTAACGCTGTTTTCAGCAGAATTACCATGGTGTTATTTATGTGCAGAAACAAACGTTCTCGGAATGACCTGAAACTTCACGGAGCAACTTTTTGGAAAATATAAAAAATACTTGCAAAAGATGAAGGCCAGGGGGCCCACCACCTGTCCATGAGGGGGGGTGTGCCCCCTACCTCGTGGGCCCCCTGGTGCCTCTCCGACTCCAACTCTATATATTGTGTTTCGGGGAAAAATCAGAGAGAAGAATTCATCGCGTTTTACGATATGGAGCCACCGCCAAGCCCTAAAACCTCTCGGGAGGGCTGATCTGGAGTCCGTTCAGTGCTCCGGAGAGGGGAATCCGTCGCCATCGTCATCATCAACCATCCTCCATCACCAATTTCATGATGCTCACCGCCGTGCGTGAATAATTCCATCATAGGCTTGCTGGACGTTGATGGGTTGGATGGGATCTATCATGTAATCGAGTTAGTTTTGTTAGGGTTTGATCCCTAGTATCCACTATGTTCTAAGATTGATGTTGCTATGACTTTGCTATGCTTAATGCTTGTCACTAGGGCCCGAGTGCCATGATTTCAGATCTAAACCTATTATGTTTTCATCAATATATGAGTGTTCTTGATCCTATCTTGCAAGTCTATAGTCACCTATTATGCGTTATGATCCGTTAACTCCGAAGTGACAATAATCGGGATACTTACCGGCGGTGACCGTAGATTGAGGAGTTCATGTATTCACTATGTGTTAATGCTTTGTTCCGATTCTCTATTAGAAGGAGGCCTTAATATCCCTTAGTTTCCGTAAGGATCCCGCTGCCACGGGAGGGTAGGACAAAAGATGTCATGCAAGTTCTTTTCCATAAGCACGTATGACTATGTTCGGAATACATGCCTACATTATATCAATGAACTGGAGCTAGTTCTGTGTCACCCTAGGTTATGACTGTTACATGATGAACCGCATCCGGCATAATTCTCCATCACTGATCCATTGCCTACGAGCTTTCCATATATTGTTCTTCGCTTATTTACTTTCCCGTTGCTATTGCTATCATCACTACAAAATACCAAAAACATTACTTTTACTACTGTTACCTTTTGTTACCGTTACCACTACTATCATATTACTTTGCTACTAAATACTTTACTGCAGATACTAAGTTTCCAGGTGTGGTTGAATTGAGAACTCATCTGCTAATACTTGAGAGTATTCTTTGGCTCCCTTTGTGTCGAATCAATAAATTTGGGTTGAATACTTTACCCTCAAAAACTGTTGCGGTCCCCTATACTTGTGGGTTATCACACAGGTATGACTATCTTGATTCCGTCATAAATTTGTCATGGATGTACATGCATGACAGAAAACATGACCTACTGTGACAAACATGTATCATCACGGAAGTGTATTTTTTGTAGTGTATATTAGTTTACAGAGGGAGCTAGTACTACTCTATGATACTATATATATGCACTATGAAGGTACATATGTAGTATCATACACTAGTATCATATGCATGATACTATATATATATATAGTACTATATGATACTCCCTATATAAGGCTGGCCATAGTGGTGGTATCATAGCCGACGATGTCATGCACTCGGAAATAGAAAGTATATATGCTGATGTGGCAAAGAATTAAATATATATATAAAGAGGGTTAGAGTAACATATAGTAGGTAGATACCGTATCATGTTAAATGCGATGCTAATTTGTGTCATGCATGGCAATAAATATGATATATATACATGATATACTATACTCTCTATATTATACTATGCGCTATAATTAATTAAAGGTAGTATCATATGTACTGTATATTCATGATACTAGTATATGACACTCTCCACTATACTTATGATTTCTTACCGTGGAAAAAAATTGGAGGCGAAACGATGAACTCATGTTTTCATTCGAACAAAAATATGATGTTAGGTAATGTAAATGTTTTCAAAGAGCAAGCGGTTCACTCACGAAAGTCGTGTGTCCACTAAACCGTGGCCGATGCACCCCCCCCCCCACACACACCCATCTGCCACGCGCGCGATCTGAGTCGTGCGTTCTGATTGGCCGAAACCCAAACCTCAAGGATCGCACGTCTGCACCGTTGGATTCTCCTTGATCGAACGGCAATCCTCATCCCTTTCGACAACACATGTACATGTTTTCAAATAGCCCCTCCCAAAAAACATGTTTTCAAATAGCACACGGTTCACACACGAAAGCCGTGTGCCTACCAAACCGTGGCCGATGCCCCCCCCCTCGCTGCACGTGCAATCTGAGTCGTGCGTTCTGATTGGCCAGAACCCAAACCCCACGGATCATACGTCTGCACCGTTGGATGCTCCCAGATCGAACGACAATCCTCATCCCTTTCGACAGGAAATGCAGTCCGGCTAGGAATTGATTTATATGCAAACATGCATGGTAAATGCCAAAAAATATCTTACATATAGCACACGAGACCTGAAATGCGCCAGCAAATCAAACCCATGGTAAAATTGTGATTGGTTTAAGTGCGAAAAATTTAGATGAGAAACGATGAACTCACGTCTTCATTTCAAAATTAGTACGTCTTCATTTCAAATGAAATTATTCTGTTTGTGCACACGAGCGCTTAGGGGCAACCGTTTGCATAGGCCTTTCCGCGCGCCCAGCGACCGGGGATATTTTTCACCCTTTTCACCAAGGCCGACAACACCCCCCCCCCACCGTTCACCCGTGTTTCACTCAACTAGTCCACCCAATCTCCTTCGCCAGCTCCCCTCTCCCCCAGATCCACAACAGAACCCTCTCCAGCACCGCCGTGCTCACCCGAGTTGTGTGCCCGCTCTTTGGCGTCAAGCCTACCTCCACTGCCGTTCCCAACATGTGGCGGCCCGCGTCTCGTCGTCTTCGTTTGCTCGCTAGCCACCCTCGAGCATATCGATGCAGTAACCCTCGCCTCTCCTGTCGTCCGACCGGGTTTGCATTAAGAAGCCTGTTAGTTACTGCTCTCCATCGCGGTGAGGCATATTTCCTCGCAATCCCTCTTCCAATTTCGTTCCGTATGTTCCCAAATTGGCTATAAAATAACGGAGAGCGTATATATGTTCATTATCTACCTTCCTTACTACATATAAGCTGTATGTGTTCCAATAAGTTACTGCCTATTTACAGATCGCGGGCGCCCGAGTCACACAAACTTAACAAATTAGCCGTACATTTTCTAAATTATTGCATGGCATGTTTAGAAAGCTTGATACTAAGTTGTTAGTTTTATGCTTATCCTCCTTGCCTGAGTTTCGCATGTGTTCTCTGTAGATGCCGAATAGCAGCGACGGCACTCATTCCGGCCATGTATCTTCATCTGATTCGGACAACCCTAGGTCTTCAGCAGATTATGAGGGATCAAGTAGTCTTGAACGGGATAGAGTTGCAGCAATTACCCTTCCAGTCGGGACACGAAGGAATGCTCCAAGGAAGCCCACACACCATCCTAAAGGTGTATATGAAGTAACTGAGATTGATTTTAAGTCCTGGGCTCCAACTAAACCAGATAAAGCACGCATGAGGTTCAGGAGTGTGTGTGGATTTGTTGGCCGGGCAAGGCTCAACATTAATCTGCCGGGGTTTCAGAAGGCTGACACGGAAACAAGGCGAAGGATAGTCCGGGAGATCATGGATCACTTCAACGTTCCAGAGCAGTGGAGAATGCAGGTGGAACACGCTGCACTGAAGAAGGCTAGGGATGCTTGGATAAACTGGAAGCACGTGATGTACAAGAAGTACTTGAGTGAAGGCAAGGACCCAATCCCCGCATACCCCCAAATTACAGAGGTAGACTGGGCAGAATTCAAAAGGGTCAGGGCAACTCCAGAGTTTGCTGCGAAGAGTTTCAAGCAATCAAAACTTCAGAAGAAGAACATACACCCCCATCGTATAGGTGTGGCAGGATACTACGACATGAAACTGATATGGGAACAGGAGGACAAAGAGGCAGTAGCGGCGAGTGGGAGTCTGGCCTTTAGTGAAATCAAGGGCGAATGTGCCAGAGACTACTTGCGGGCACGTGTAAAGAGGCGTGATGACAGAACTTATTACTTCTAAAACACACGTGACGCCGAACTGTATGAAGTGATGGTAGATGCTTTTAAGATCCCTGGAAGGTTCTACAGGAACTCAAGGCCATGTGACATTCTGTCCATTGCTCTGGACAAAAAAGAGTCCCCTGGCTGTGCAAGGGGTATAGGTGTTAATGTCCCGCACAAGAGGGCTTTCACACTCAGCAAAGAAGAGAGACTCAGCATGAAAAAAGCGAGGAGTGAAATGAAGCAGAATGCATTGCTTGAAAAGTTGAAGAAGGAGATTTATCCGGCTGTTCGAAAGGATGTTGAGGAGTCAATGATGATGATGCAGAAGACTCTAACACTGACAGATAGCCAGCAGATGAGAGGGGAGGCGTGTAACACCCACGATGCGGCTATATCTCCCACGTGTCGGAGCACGACTTAGAGGCATAACCGCATTGTAGGCATGTTGCAAGAGGGGTAATCTTTACACATCCCATGTACTGAATAAGAAAGGGATAAAGAGTTGGCTTACAATCGCCACTTCACACAATACATAAATATAGCATTACATCATCCAGAATACAATCAAGGTCCGACTACGGAACCAAAATAAAGAAAGACCACCCCTAATGCTAGATCCCCGATCGCCCCAACTGGGCTCCACTATTGATCGAAAGGAAACGAAACAACACAACAAACACGATCTTCCTCGAGCTCCTCCTTGAGCTCGGTTGCGTCACCTGCACGGTTATCATCGGCACCTGCAACTGTTTGAAGTAATATGTGAGTCATGGGGACTCAGCAATCTCACACCCTCGCAATCAACTGTTTGTAGAACCGTGTTCACATCCCGGACTCCGCTGGAAATAGACCATCACGGCTACACACGCGGTTTATGCATTTTAATTAAGTTAAGTGTCAAGTTTTCTACAACCGGATATTAACAAATTCCCATTTGCCCATAACCACGGGCACGGCTTTCGAAAGTTCAAAACCCTGCAGGGGTGTCCCAACTTAGCCCATCACAAGCTCTCATGGTCAACGAAGGATATTCCTTCTCCCAGGAAGACCCGATCAGACTCGGAATCCCGGTTACAAGACATCTCGACAATGGTAAAACAAGACCAGCAAAGCCGCCCGAATGTGCCGACAAATCCTGATAGGAGCTGCACATATCTCGTTCTCAGGGCACACCGGATAAGCTAAGCGTACAGGAGCCGATGTAACCCAAGTTGCCAAGGGATGGCCTTGCACTGTGCTCTAGATTGGACCAACACTCAAAGGAGCACTGGCCCGGGGGGTTTAAAATAAAGATGACCCTTGAGTCTACAGAACCCAAGGGAAAAAGGCTTAGGTGGCAAATGGTAAAACCAAGGTTGGGCCTTGCTGGAGGAGTTTTATTCAAAGCGAACTGTCAAGGGGTTCCCATTATAACCCAACCGCGTAAGGAATGCAAAATCAAGGAACATAACACCAGTATGACGGAAACTAGGGCGGCAAGAGTGGAACAAAACACCAGGCATAAGGCCGAGCCTTCCACCCTTTACCAAGTATATAGATGCATTAAAGTAAACAAGATATAATAATGATATCCCAACAATAACCATGTCCCAACAAGGCACGAACTTCATATTCACCTGCAACTAGCAACGCTATAAGAGGGGCTGAGCAAAGCGGTAACATAACCAAACAACGGTTTGCTAGGAAAAGGTGGGTTAGAGGTTTGACATGGCAATATGGGAGGCATGATATAGCAAGTGGTAGGTATCGCGGCATAGCAATAGAACGATCAACTAGCAAGCAAAGATAGAAGTGATTTCGAGGGTATGGTCATCTTGCCTGAGATCCCACAAGGAAGAAGAACGAGTCCATGAAGACGACAAACAGACGTATTCGAACGGATCCTCACAACTCCAGAACGGAACCGAAGCTAACGACGGAAGCAACCCGGAAACAAGCAAACAACATAGTAAACAACCATCACATAAGCATGGCATGATGCGCAAACAAGTATGATGCATGCCTGGTTTAAATATGCATGGCATGGCATGGCAAAGTGCACAAACAAAAACTACAAGTTAAGTGGAGCCCAAAATGCAACGAGTTGCATATTGATGAAGCACCACAACAATTATTTAGTTCTCTCCCATTTAAGTACTCAACAATATTGAATGTTGGTTAGCATGGCATGGGGTGAAGCATAAAAGAAACTATCTAACTAAGCAATTTAAATGGGGCCGGATATAACAAACAACAAATCCGGTAAATCCCCATATGCATTTAGAAAATTAATGCAAACAACAATTTAAACATACTTGGTGTTGTTATCATGATGCGGATGACATATGAAAGTTTTAAGCATTTTTTATGAAAATGTTGATAAGAGCATTTTATGAAGCATTAGTCATCGCGGCGGAAATGAAAGGGTGCCACGGCGACGAATCCGAAAATGGTGCCACGACAACATATCGGTTCTGGTAGCTCATGGAGATACCGGGGCAAAAGGAAAAACGACGTGAGCGTGTCATGCAAGATGATGGGATGCTCCCGGATACCGGGTTCCCACATGTCGACGGCAAGGCAACGCGGAACTCGCAAAGAACAACTCGGACACTATGCAACCACGAGCATCTCATACATCACATGCATTCATCCACGGGCATCGTTTCGGCGGTTATACCTTCCAAAAGTGCAATTACGGAGGGGTTCGGGTTCGTCGAGGGAAGTAGAGGATGTAGTCGTTCTCGTGACGGTAGTTGTACACGGGTCTTCGGCCACGGAAGTAGTCGTACAACGTTTTCGTAGATGTTCGGGGTCATGACATGGAACTTGACGTCCATGGGGTCTTTGCGGGTCGACGGTAGTGGTTCACGTTTTGTAACCGTTCGAGCCGTCGGTGGAGGAACTTGTCACATCATCGAGCGTAGTCCACCTTGGCGTATCCGGGTGTAGGGGTACTTGACATCATGGTACTTGGTGATTTCGGAGACAGCGAAAGACGAACTTGGCGATCCTCGTTGACCTGGAACTTGGTATATTCCATGTCCGTGACCGTTGGACTTGAGTCATGGCACGTTACAGGAGGCATCAAGGCATGAAGGAAGCAGAGCAGCTGCAGCTTGCAGGAGGCGACGCGAGACGGGGCTAGACGAATCCAGCCAGGAAGGTGGTCCCAGACGACGGCGGCGGAGCGGACCTTGTCGGAGAATAGGTCGGGGACGGACGCGGGAAGACGGATCCGTCCGATTCCCAGCTGGAACGAGTGCAGAACGGCAGCAAGGCGGAGCTTGGCAGAGCCGGCCATCCATGGCGGGGGTTCCTGTGACAGCCGAACAAGGAAGCTTGGGGGCCAAGAGAAGGGGATGAAAGGAGGAAGGAGGAGGGGCGTGGCAGAGGGAGGAGGTCGAGGCCGACGCTGGTCGGCACTGCGGCGGCGTCCTGCTGGTGGCCGGCGACGGAGCCGCAGGTGAGGAAGCAGAGGCGCAAGGAGGACCATGGCGACACGGGCGACGAAGCAGCAGTGGCACTGGCTCCGAGCCATGCGGCGGGGAGGCGAGGAGGTGAAGAGGGGTGTGGGCGCCATGAGAGGAGCCTGGAGGGCTCGAGCGAGGGAGGGATCGAGAGGGAGAGGTTGCAGGCCAGTGAGCGAGAAGAGGATCGCGTGCGAGGCTCCTCTGGCGGTGCTAGAGGAACGAAGGGAAGAGGGTTAGGTTAGAACTGGTGGGGGTGCTGGTTGGGCCTTAGAGGACGCGGATGGGCTGCTGAGGCCCAACTGGGCTGCGGGGAAGCAGGCCGCCTGGCCGCTGGGCTCTGCTCTCTTAACCTCTCTTAATACTACTATAACCAAAAAAACATTAGAGGGAAAGGGAAAAAGGAAGAGGGGTTTAGGGAACGAATTTGAGCATGCGGGTAATTTTTCTGGACTCATAAAAACGTGCATGTTCACCAAAAAATAGAAGTGGCACGATTGGAGGAGTTAAATTCAAATTCATTTGAATATAATTTGAATGGTTTTGAATTGGGACTAGGTTTGGGGTGGCCAAAAATGTTCAGATTTTTGGTGGATCTTGGAAAAAGGACAAAAGAATTATCGATAAAGTTGAGAGTCGAAACCCGGAAGAAGGAAAGGTCAAGGGTTTAACATGCAAGTGGGTTGCGGATAATTCCAAATTAATGGAATACTTTATAATAGCTCCCTAAATATTGGGAGGGTATGTTTTAAAGAGAAACCACCATGTGAGTTCCCTCGATTTAAATAGATCAACGATCTATGCAATTTATTTAGTTGAGTTAAAAAAAATGACATGATGGCATGATGACATGATGCAATGCACACGATGCAATGATGAATGCAACGAACCAAACAAATCACCCCACGAAACCTGGAAACCCTGGAAGGCATCTGAAGCTCCGGTCTTGGGGCGTTACAACACTCCACCACTATGAGAGGATCTCGTCCCGAGATCTAGGATGGCACCGGAGGGAAACGGAAGAGAAAGACAAGAGGTAAAACAAAGTTGCTTATTTGACAAATGAGTGAAACCAAAGAACCTTGAGAGGTTGAACAACTTCGAGAAAAGAATACAACGGAGATGAACAAAGTTGACAATCTCCGTCAGAAAAGAGGAGAACTAATTTGGACAGCACTCCGGTTGGAAATGGAAGGCAATAATATGCACTTGGCAAAATGAAAGCACTTGGATGAGACTCCGGTTAGAAGAGGAATGATAGCCACAACACTCCGGTTAAATGGATAAGCACGAAAAGAACACGATCCTCACAATTCGAGATGATGAGAGAAGAGAGCAACAACACAACGCCTCCGGAAGCAAGAATAGAAGATAGATCATTGGAATGAAAGAATGGAGAAGAAAACAACATCTTCTACCTCAACTAAGCTTGAAAAAGCATCTTTAGGAGAAGTCTCGAACGGAGTTGTTGGAAATCCACCAATGAAAAGAGTAAGCTTGTTGTGGGCTTATGGAGAACATCTCAAAACTATGAGGTGAAATTCCGCCACTAATGGAAATAATAGATTGGATTGATATCAACAAGGAGACGAGAAGCTTATTTCACTGGGAGGATAAATGAAGAACTTGGATCATTTATAAGCACCATAATTAGCAACAATCCTTAGGGAAAACTTTAGGTGAAATATAACCCAAGATAATTCCGACAAAAGGATTGATTGGTTGAAAAAAAACTCTTGAGTGAAGAAAAAATGATGGATTTAAATATGTCACTCTTTGAAAACTTGTGAATCATGAAACCCGAAGGGAAATTATCAAGAATGACATAACACCACCTCAAATGATAAGGTAGAAAGAATTTCCCTCCGGATTGCAAGATGAAGAATGCTTGAACTCCTCAAAACAAGACATGTGTTGAGCACCATGTTTATTTGAGAGTATAGCTTGGCAGATCAAAACTTCGAGGGAAATCTTGACGAACAACTGAAGAATGAAAGGAATCCTTGATGAACCACCATGTAGAGCCTCCATGAAGAACTCCAGTAATAAAAGAATGATCAAAAGAAAGGGTAAGTTCAAAAGAAATTCGGGAGAAGCCTTGCAGTGATTGGATGGATCTTCGTGATGATATAATTTAGAGAGGTTGGAACTCCGGGGAAGAAAAGATGAAACAATTGAAATCGAGAATTTAAACATCGTGAACAACCTCCGGAAGAATGAATCAATCATTTGGATGGAGCAAGAATAAGAATTATGTTATGCGCATCCTTCACCAATTTAGATTGATGGCAAGCAATGGATTTGGCATACTACTTATTCTCGTTGAAAAGGGATTAAGATAGATATAGCGCCAACTTGAGAAGGTCTTCAACGATCCACCGGTAGAATTTGGAAAGCACGAATGCATTGATATGATAAACAAAGGAAGAAGAATCTTGGAAGAACCACCGTAAGAATTAAAAATGAACAAAGTAAAGATAAGAAAAACACCGGGAAGAATTGGAGAACGAATGAAGATACTTGAGGGAATTTAGATATATGTGAGCGAATGGATCACGAGCTGATTAAACAATACTTGAATGATGCACCGGAAAGATTTCGAGAATGAGAGCTGAAAGCTGGAATGATTAATCCCGAAATGATGGCCTTCGAAGAATCAAACTGAAAGACTCTTGAAATGTTCCGGATGGGTGAAAGAAATCTCACAATCGAAAATAATCATGAGAGGATGCCAACAAGCTAGAACCATGAACCTTCACGAGAACACAACAAGTTTTGGAGGAAAAAATCTTCTTCGGTCTTGAAATGTTGAGAATGATGATGATATACACCACCATGAATTGTTGAGGCACTCCGGATTGAAAATTAGAAAGGTTGAACCAATGATGAATTTTTTTTGAAAGATCTTGGTGAAAGACATTTGACTGATGATAATTCATTCTTACGTCAAACTTTGAAATGAATTTAAGAATAACTCTGGGAAAGAATTAGAAGAGTCAGGTAAGATCCTGGGAAAAGACCTTTGGGTTAGGGCCTACTCAAAAGAAACACCGTTGAACGATTCAAAAGATAGATTGCGCCGGTTGAATTAAATGGCTTGAATGAGATAATAATCTCAAAAGAACTTGAACGGATCGAGAATGTAACTGTGAATCTTCTAAGATATCTTCAGCACTCCGGAACAATTTAATAACAAGCGGGGAATGATTATGAGGTGCACCGGCCTGGGAAAAGCATTTGAAACGAGGAAAAGGATGTGATCAACAAAGCTTGAATTGAAACCACCGGAGAAGAAAGAGAACGAATAATGACGAACTTGAGGCTCCATTAGGATCTTCATGAGAATCACCGGGTGAGAACATTGACGGAAAAGAATGGAGAGGCTTCCCATCAATAACATGATAGTTGATTAAGAAATCTGAATCCTTCAAGAAAAAGGGTGGGAGGGCGGGAAAACAAAGGCAACCTGGGACGGATGAAACAAACAACGTTGAGAGGACTTGAGTTGATCTTGCGAATGTTGAAAAAGATCGGATCCACTTGAAGAGAGACACACCGGTTGAGAAGAAATTGAGATGGCAAACTCGAAGATCAAGAAGGATTAGTATTCACATAGAAATATGAGAACAACAGTTCGGAAAGGTATGGAATCAACACTTGACTTCGAAGCAACTCTAATACCACAACTGAAAAACAAAACAAAGGGTTGGCTTGCAAAATAAGCCGGAACAAACATATGAGAGAGATTTCGTCTGAAGTTTTCGTGGTGGGGCCCACACAGGCTCGATCATACAACACCATCATGTACAAGGCAGTGCACATGACATACGAAGCGTCCCCGAGTCAGCATACCCAAGGACTCTTTAAGACACAACGAGACCACTGTAAAACCAACCGTGGATAGGCGGACCACAAGACGTTGAACCCCAATCTCGTATCATGCATCTGTCGGAAAGATATCCTAGGAGCTACTTGAATTCCCACTTATAAACTCCCGAAACTTTTTGGTTATGCAATTAGGTGTTGGGGATACAGTGGAAGCATAATATCTCACCCAAAACTTGCAAATCCTACATCCAGCTGTATCCATCCTTCAACACATAACCAAGAAACCTTCAGAAATCATTTACCTCAACCTTCGAAAAGCATCCGTTATAAGAGTTATGGTAATACTCCCGAACTCCCGCCCCAGTACTGGGTGGCGTGGAGGTTATCTCACCAACAGCTGCATAAAAGAGATTTTCGATGTCGGCAAAACTCAGGTATTCCAGAACTGCAACGATAAAATTGTGACGACAACACCTCGAAGCTCAACTCCCCGGGACACTGCCACAACCCCTAAATGTTCGGAGGCACCAAGAACAATGTTCTCGTCACAAAACCATCGGAACGATTTCAAGATACCCGCGTGATCCTAAAAATATCGTGAAATTTCATGAGAGAAGAATCAAAACTCTACGTCAGGAGGCCTCACCAGAGCGATGAAGGGACTGAGGAGTAAAAAGAATCCTACTCTCCGATATATATAATCCTATAAGACTCAAAAACATTTTTCTAGACTCAACAACGCCAGCGATTCGATCAAGCAGGGGGATCCTAAGTCGGGGAAGGCTCTGATACCAACTTGTAACACCCACGATGCGGCTATATCTCCCACGTGTCGGAGCACGACTTATAGGCATAACCGCATTGTAGGCATGTCGCAACAGGGGTAATCAATACACATCCCATGTACTGAATAAGGAATAAAGAGTTGGCTTACAATCGCCACTTCACACAATACATAAATATAGCATTACATCATCCAGAATACAATCAAGGTCCGACTACGAAACCAAAATAAAGAAAGATCACCCCTAATGCTAGATCCCCGATCGCCCCAACTAGGCTCCACTATTGATCGAAAGGAAACGAAACAACACAACAAACACGATCTTCCTCGAGCTCCTCCTTGAGCTCGGTTGCGTCACCTGCACGGTTATCATCGGCACCTGCAACTGTTTGAAGTAATCTGTGAGTCACGGGGACTCAGCAATCTCACACCCTCGCGATCAAGACTATTTAAGCTTATGGGTAGGAAAAGGTAGTGAGGTGGAGCTGCAGCAAGCACTAGCATATATGGTGGCTAACTTATGCAAATAAGAGCGAGAAGAGAAGCAATGCACGGTCATGAACTAGAAGTGATCAAGAAATGATCCTGAAACTACTTATGTTCAAGCGTAACACAAGAACCGTGTTCACATCCCGGACTCCGCCGAAAATAGACCATCACGGCTACACACGCGGTTTATGCATTTTAATTAAGTTAAGTGTCAAGTTTTCTACAACCGGATATTAACAAATTCCCATCTGCCCATAACCACGGGCACGGCTTTCGAAAGTTCAAAACCCTGCAGGGGTGTCCCAACTTAGCCCATCACAAGCTCTCACGGTCAACGAAGGATATTCCTTCTCCCAGAAAGACCCGGTCAGACTCGTAATCCCAGTTACAAGACATCTCGACAATGGTAAAACAAGACCAGCAAAGCCGCCCGAATGTGCCGACAAATACTGATAGGAGCTGCACATATCTCGTTCTCAGGGCACACCGGATAAGCTAAGCGTACATGAGCCGGCGTAACCCAAGTTGCCAAGGGATGGCCCTGCACGGTGCTCTAGATTGGACCAACACTCAGAGGAGCACTGGCCCGGGGGTTTAAAATAAAGATGACCCTTGAGTATGCAGAACCCAAGGGAAAAAGGCTTAGGTGGCAAATGGTAAAACCAAGGTTGGGCCTTGCTGGAGGAGTTTTATTCAAAGCGAACTGTCAAGGGGTTCCCATTATAACCCAACCGCGTAAGGAACGCAAAATCAAGGAACATAACACCGGTATGATGGAAACTAGGGCGGCAAGAGTGGAACAAAACACCAGGCATAAGGCCGAGCCTTCCACCCTTTACCAAGTATATAGATGCATTAAAGTAAACAAGATATAATAATGATATCGCAACAATAACCATGTCCCAACAAGGAACGAACTTCATATTCACCTGCAACTAGCAACGCTATAAGAGTGGCTGAGCAAAGCGGTAACGTAGCCAAACAACGGTTTGCTAGGAAAAGGTGGGTTAGAGGTTTGACATGGCAATATGGGAGGCATGATATAGCAAGTGGTAGGTACGCGGCATAGCAATAGAACGATCAACTAGCAATCAAAGATAGAAGTGATTTCGAGGGTATGGTCATCTTGCCTGAGATCCCGCAAGGAAGAAGAACGAGTCCATGAAGAAAACAAACGGACGTATTCAAACGGATCCTCACAACTCCGGAACGGAACCGAAGCTAACGAGGGAAGCAACCCGGAAAGAAGCAAACAACATAGTAAATAACCATCTCATAAGCATGGCATGATGCGCAAAAAAGTATGATGCATGTCCGGTTTCAATATGCATGGCATGGAAAAGTGCACAAACAAAAACTACAAGTTAAGTGGAGCCCAAAATGCAACGAGTTGCATATTGATGAAACGCCACAACAATTATTTAGTTCTCTCCCATTTAAGTACTCAACAATATTGAATGTTGGTTAGCATGGCATGGGGTGAAGCATAAAAGAAACTATCTAACTAAGCAATTTAAATGGGGCCGTATATAACAAACAACAAATCCGGTAAATCCCCATATGCATTTAGAAGATTAATGCAAACAACAATTTAAACATACTTGGTGTTGTTATCATGATGCGGATGACATATGCAAGTTTTAAGCATTTTTTATGAAAATGTTCATAAGAGCATTTTATGAAGCATTAGTCACTGTGGCGGAAACGAAAGGGTGCCATGGCGATGAATCCGAAAATGGTGACACGGCAACATATCGGTTCCGGTAGCTCATGGAGATACCAGGGCAAAAGGAAAAATGACGTGAGCGTGTCATGCAAGATGATGGGGTGCTCCCGGATACCGGGTTCCCACATGTCGACGGCAAGGCAACGCGGAACTCGCAAAGAACAACTCGGACATGATGCAACCACGAGCATCTCATACATCACATGCATTCGTCCACGGGTATCATTCGAGCGGTTATACCTTCCAAAAGTGCAATTACGAAGGGGTTCAGGTTCGTCGAGGGAAGTAGAGGAAATAGTCGTTCTCGCGATGGTAGTTGTACACAGGTCTTCGGCCAGGGAAGTAGTCGTACAATGTTTTCGTAGATGTTCGGGGTCACGACATGGAACTTGACGTCCACGAGGTCTTTGCGGGTCGGCGGTAATGGTTCACGTTTTGTAGCCGTTCGAGCCATCGGTGGAGGAACTTGTCACATCATCGAGCATAGTCCACCTTGGCGTATCCGGGTGTAGGGGTACTTGACGTCGTGGTACTTGGCGATTTTGGAGACAGCGAAAGACGAACTTGGCTATCCTCGTTGACCTAGAACTTGGCATATTCCCTGTTCATGACCGTTGGACTTGAGTCATGGCACGTTATAGGAGGCAGCAAGGCATGGAGGAAGCAGAGCAGCTGCAGCTTGCAGGAGGCGACACGAGACGGGGCTGGACGAATCCAGGCAGGAAGGTGGTCCCAGACGATGGCGGCGGAGCGGACCTTGCCGGAGAATAGGTCGGGGACGGACGTGGGAAGACGGATCCGTACGGTTCCCAGCTGGAACGAGTGCAGAACGGCGGCAAGGCGGAGCTTGGCAGAGCCGGCCGTCCATGGCGGGGGTTCCTGTGACAGCCGAACAAGGAAGCTTGGGGGCAAAGAAGGTGATGAATGGAGGAATGAGGTGGGGCGCGGCAGAGGGAGGAGGTCGAGGCCGGCGATGGTCGGCGCTGCGGCGGCGTCCTGCTGGTGGCCGGCGACGTGGACATGGGGAGGAGGAGCCGCAGGTGAGGAAGCAGAGGCGCAAGGAGGACAATGGCGACACGGGCGACAAAGCAGCAGTGGCGCTAGTGCCGAGCCATGCGGCGGGGAGGCGAGGAGGTGAAGAGGGATGCGGGCGCCATGAAAGGAGCCTGGAGTGCTCGAGCGAGGGAGGGATCGAGAGGGAGAGGCTGCGGGCCAGCGAGCGAGAAGAGGATCGCGCGCGAGGCTCCTCTGGCGGCGCTAGAGGAACGAAGGGAAGAGGGATAGGTTAGGACTGGTGGGGGCGCCGGCTAGGCCTTAGAGGACGCGGATGGGCTGCTGAGGCCCAACTGGGCTGCGGGGAAGCAGGCCGCCTGGCCGCTGGGCTCTGCTCTCTTAACCTCTCTTAATACTACTATAACAAAAAAACATTAGAGGGAAAGGAAAAAAAGGAAGAGGGGTTTAGGGAACGAATTTGAGCATGCGGGTAATTTTTCTGGACTCATAAAAACGTGCATGTTCACCGAAAAATAGAAGTGGCATGATTGCAGGAGTTAAATTCAAATTCATTTGAATATAATTCAAATGGTTTTGAATTGGGACTAGGTTTGGTGTGGCCAAAAATGTTTGGATTTTTGGTGGAGCTTGGAAAAAGGACAAAAGAATTATCGACAAAGTTGAGAGTCAAAAACCGAAAGAAGGAAAGGTCAAGGATTTAACATGCAAGTGGGTTGCGGATAATTCCAAATTAATGGAATTCTTTATAATAGCTCCCTAAATATTGGGAGGGTATGTTTTAAAGAGAAACCACCATGTGAGTTCCCTCAATTTAAATAGATCAACGATCTATGCAATTTATTTAGTTGAGTTAAAAAAATGACATGATGGCATGATGACATGATGCAATGCACAGGATGCAATGATGAATGCAACGAACCAAACAAATCACCCCACGAAACCCGGAAACCCTGGAAGGCATCTGAAGCTTCGGTCTTGGGGCGTCACAAGGCGGGCATGGATGATGCTGCTTATTGTGCGACAACACTGCACAAGAGTAGTTGTGCATCAGCTGACCCCCAGCGACACTGAGACTGCAGCTGCTCATGATGATGCTATATCTGATCTATCTGGAATGAAAGACGGACTGGAGGGCATGCTTACACATTATGAAGGTACATTAAAATGCGCAACAGCCTGGGTTTGCCCACCCTTCTTGGAAGATGGCCTCTTCTTGGACAATGTGCCATTGAAGCCGGGATGTGTGAAGTGCTACGTGACTGAAGTAAAGCCTGGATTCAATGAATTTGCCCTGGAGAATGTCCTAGGAGACTTCGATGAGCAAAGGACCTTGGGAGAAACATTGTTACATCACATCCAGTGGCCACAAAAGGAAATAGAGTTCATTGATGAGATTCCTGAAGCCCCGCCAAGAGCAACCACTGTCGCCCCTCAACCGGTGATGCTCTCCTTGCCAGAGCAGCTCTTGCGGGCTGATGCATCAACCTGTGATCAGTCGGACCGACTTTGTGGCATACAGGCCATGTCATCCTCCACCCCAAAGCAGCCAGTGGCAAGGCCTAGAACTGCTGATGACGCACTACCATTTTAGATGCCGGACGCTGAAGCAGCAGGGGGAGACCCAGCTGCAGCACATGCTAAGCAGACCAACCTGGTGGAACAGACTACTAAGCAGTCTGATGCTTCGGAACCGCCTGCTAAGCAGTCTGTAGATCCAGAACCGACTGCTCATCAGTCCATTCGTCCGCAGGCGCGTGGTTAGCATACCAATGCGTCAGCACTTCCTGCTCGGCAAACCAACGCGTTGGTATGGCCTCCTTAGCACACCGACAAGTTGGCACCACCTGCGCAGAAACCCGACATAGCTTCAACGCATGGTCAGCAGTCCGATGCCTCTGCTCCTACAGCCCAGCAGTCCCTCATTGCAGCACGGCCAGCTCAGCGGTCCGGCATAGATAAACAGTCTGCTAAGAAATCCGTCCAAGCTTCACCGTCTGCTTAGCAGTCTACCGTGTAGGCAACCAGACGTTCTGCCAGAAATGCTTCAAGTACCAAGAAGGAAGTGGCCAAAAAGGCTACACCCACAACCACGAGGAAGCGCGGCGGGAAAGTGAAGAGGAAACAGAATGATTGCCTCTTACTTAAAGCACTCATCGCCCAGAACCAAATTAACAGCAGCTTGTTTGAATTGGGGATTAATATTATTTCTGACACCATGGATGATGAATAAGTAGAATTGTTGCTTGCTAAAAGAAAAGCAGACGTACTTGAAGCAGGCAATTACGTCCATGGCTAGCCATTTCTTGTTGGTGAATACTTTAATGAGTGCAGATCCAGTTGCTGCGAGTTACATGAATATTGCACGGATCAAATGTCAGAAGGTCATCACCATTTGCTAGTACACTACAACAGAGATCATTTCCGACACGATGCTAGTTCCATCATTGTGAGTTTCGAGGACTTGCATCTCTTCTTCAACTTCAATGTGCTCGATGCCACTCTTGTTAGATGCATGATTTTGTAAGTACTTAACAAACTCTGATCAACTTCTCCATACAAGGCTGTAAATAATAAACAGCTAACTGTATTTTATTCCTCTCAGGGGATTGAACGCGCAGAGAAGACAAAGTGAGAGTGTGTATTTCATAGATCTTGCATTAGCAAATGGCACAACATTACATGAAAAGGACAGACGGGACTGGGCTGTTAACATGGTCGTCTGTATCTTCGAAAACACGTCCCATGCAGAATCATTTCTCTGGCCATATCATGAAGGGTAAGTCAAGTAAACAACCATGCATACATTGATTGTCTTTCAGATTTTGACGTCATTCATAAGTTCATGGCTTTCTTAATATGTAGCAATCACTGGATATTGGTATTCATTGTTCCAAAGAAGAACATAGTTTACTACATCGATTCTCTCAGAGAGTCAACAAATGCTCAAGATCTGACGCATCTTCAGCAATTCTTAGATAGGTATTGAATTCTATGATGTTGAAATTAATTTGCATTCATATCTGGTTCAATAATTGATGTTGTCAAAATTCATCATCATTTGCAGTGTGCTCGCATTGTGGGAAACTAAAACAGGGAACCTGTTCAAGAGGAAACTACCTCTGCAACACGAGATCGTTTCTCCAGTAACACACCGAAATCCATTATTTTCGGAAAATTTATCCAATAGTCTGCAAATACCTTTCCTTACGCTAGTCAAATGTTCAAGCTTCTAAATAAACCTCTTTCTATTTTGTCCAAAGAAAAAATAATACATCTAACACCGGTTAGGTTGTTCCTAACAGGACAAATATATGACTAATTCTGTACAAAAAATTTCAGTGTCCTCAGCAAGAAGCAGGCACCAACCTTTGTGGATACTATGTTTGCACACACATGATCTCCATCTGCAAATCTGCTGATAGTTGTGCCAATCCTCACGAATTAGTACCAGTAAGTCTATCTTAATTAATATCTTCTACTCCACTCATATGGCACATTCTGATCTTAAAAATACTGCAGCTCATCTTAAAACCGAGGACCCCTGAACCGCTCCCGACTGGTGAATTGCTGATGGTTCGGAGATTTATCAGCGACTTCTTCCTGGATCACTACATCAATCCCACTGGTGATAATGAAGATTTCAACATGCCTTCTCCTGAAACATTGAATAAGAGTTAGCCGCTAAACATATAACACATGGATCCATTGTTTTCCATCTGATGAGGTTCTCGTATTTCGTACTATGATTAATTATGTAATGCATATATGTGTGGACAAATCATTGGAATTTAGCTACCATATGTTCAATTGCAATTGTTGCGAAATCTGATGAATGTTCTTCTTATGGACACTATTTGTTCAATTGAATATTGTGGCAAATTTGCTTTTTGCATGCCGATTCAAAATGGGATATTTATGTTTATTTGTTCAATTGAATATTGTGGCGAATTTTCTTTTTGCGTGCCGATTCAAAATGGGATATTTTTGTTTTAACCTGGCAATTGCTCCGCACACGGTTCAACTAAATGAGTGTGTGTGATCCACATCAGAAAGCATACGTCAATCGTATTGGAACCGTCGGTGATACACAGCTGATCGCAAACGATTCGCAGCGCTACTACGTGTGCGTAGGTTCTCCGGAACCATTTGTGATATCGCGTTATCGCACACGAGAACTGGGAGTAAACTGTGCCCAATGCAAAATACAATCACAGTCGTATTTTTTTGAGGAAACGTGTGGGATCCCAAACAAAAAGCACACGTCACTCTTGCGGCAACCATCTGTGATACCTAACAAATCATAAATGGTCTGTAGCACTTGTATGTATGCGAAGGGGCTCCGGAACCGTTTGTGATAGAACATTATTGCAGACGGTAATTGTTGGAAAATGTGTGCGATGGAGTCTAGCATGGCAGATGGGTTATGCAGAAAACTCGTGTGGATAGGGCACAAATCACACAGAGTTCATATGTTGGCCCGTGTGCCTTACATATTGTTTCCCAAACGGTTCGTTACGACAGACCGTATGGTTTCACTGTGTCATTAGAAACGCTTAATCACCGATACCACACGTGCGAAAGAATTTAGTGTGTGTTGCATCGCACATGATTACATTTTGGAAGGCCTCTGGATCACTGTTCCATACCCCCGACGGTTTCTGGGTCGTGTGGGAAGGACCCCCTATCGCACACACTCACTTGGCGATGGTTCCGAAGGCCGTCGCGGAAAGGGGTAAAAAACTGTTTGTTTAGGACCGACGCGCACCAGTGAGAGTTAGGTATGATAGCATTGTTTGCTATCTAATCAGTATGCAATGACTAATTTGCCATTGTGGTGACTCCTTGATCTATAAAAGGAGGGTCGTGGCAACCTTAGAAAGGATTCGGACCCTTGTACACTCATATGCGCGTGACTGCTCTCGCCCCGAGGCAACCTTGTCGGGCTAGAGCGAAGCGTTTCCACCACAGTCCTCTCATGAATCCACCAAATCAGGAGTAGGGTTTTATACCTCGCGGCGGCCCGAACCTGGGTAAAAACTGCCCGTGTGATCGCTGTCGTGCTGCTCTGCGCCCTCCGCTCTTTGTGCAATGTGCTCTTCCCCCCATCGAACCACAAGCGGCAGATGGCCCCACAGGCGGCCATGTTTTCCCATGACATCTTTGGCACGCCAAGTAGGGGGAAGCGATTGTGTGAACCTGAGAGTGTAAGCAGCGCGTCATCTTCATCATCATTCTCTGCGTCGACGGCTTCATCATCCATGGCACCCAAGAAGAAACCCGGTGCTGCAGCTCACCCATCCACCTCGAAGGCCCCCTTGCACACGGCCACCGATATTGTGGGGGCTACGGGGGTGCACATGGATGTGGATGATGTGGGGGACGTGGCCGGCGTAGGCAGCATCGTCGTCTGAAAGCACAAGTGCTCCTTGGGTGATTTTGGTAATTAATGTCAACATATCTCTTGTTGAACTAATATTCTTATCTAGTATATTTCAGGAAAGTTCAACAAAGGCGTGGCATGGGCAAGAGGATGTGGAACCCCTTCAAGATGCTAAGGACAAACATTGGCAAAAGCTCAAGACTCTACATTTTCATTTTAGTGATCCAAGATCACATTGAGACCATAGGAAAAGCCAATACTATTAAAAGGGGATGAGGTGTTGCGTAATGGCCTGCTTGCTCAAAGTTCTTAGTGATATGCTCCAAAGCCTTCAACCACTTTCTCATTTCCACATATGTCCCAAACCTAAAGTCAAACTCGGCCCCACCGATTTGATCTATCCGGCACCACCGAGTTCACTTGACATAGCTACTGCCAGAAACCCTAATCAGTTCAGTCTCACCGATGGGATCTCGGTCTCACCAAGATGGGCTTGCAAACCCTCTGTTACCTGTTGCAATAATTTCGGTCCCACCGAGATATGCAATCGGTCCCACCGAGTTTCCTTGACCAACTCTCTATTTGCCTATTACCAAAATCGGTCCCACCGAGTTTATGTAATCGGTCAAACTGGGTTGAGGTTTTACCCTAACCCTAGCACATCTGTCCCATCGAGTTGATCATATCAGTCCCACCGAAAATCCTAACATTCAAATTTTGAACTGAAATGGTCTGACCGAGTTTTACTAGTCGGTCCCACCGAGTTTGGTAAATTGTGTGTAACGGCTAGATTTTGTGTGGAGGCTATATATACCCCTCCACCCTTCCTCCATTCATGGAGAGAGCGATCAGAATGTGCCTACACTTCCACTACTCATTTCTGCGAGAGAACCACCTACTCATGTGTTGAGACCAAGATATTCCATTCCAACCACAAGAATCTTGATCTCTAGCCTTCCCCAAGTTGCTTTCCACTCAAATCATCTTTCCACCATATCCAAATCTATGAGAGAGAGTTGAGTGTTGGGGAGACTATCATTTGAAGCACGAGAGTAAGGAGTTCATCATCAACACACCATCTATTACCTTTTGGAGAGTGGTGTCTCCTAGATTGGTTAGGTGTCACTTGGGAGCCTCCGTCAAGATTGTGGAGTTGAACCAAGGAGTTTGTAAGGGCAAGGAGATTGCCTACCTCATGAAGATCTACCCAAGTGAGGCAAGTCCTTCATGGGCGATGGCCATGGTGGGATAGACAAGGTTGCTTCTTCGTGGACCCTTCGTGGGTGGAGCCCTCCTTGGACTCGTGCAACCATTACTCTTCCTGGGTTGAAGTATCCATCAACATGGATGTACGATAGCACCACCTATCGGAACCACGCCAAAAATCTCCGTGTCTCCAATTGTGTTTGCACACTCCAATCCCATCCCTTTACTTTCTTGCAAATTGCATGCTTTACTTTTCCCTGCTCATATACTCTTGCCATGCTTGCTTGAAATGTATTGTGAATGTTTAAACTTGTGATAAAACTCCACCTAAACTTAAAGAATTAAAAATTGCTATCTTTCTTTGATGAGGGTCTAATCACCCCCCCCCCTCTAGACACCTCTTCTCGGTCGTTTCAATTGGTATCAGAGCATTGGTCTCCATTGCTTTGGTTTAATCACCATTGGAGGAAGATGGATGAGTCTATGTTGGGGAGTCTCAGACGTAGAGTGCCTATACTTGATGGAGAGTTCTTTCATGATTGGAAAAATGAGATGCTTGAGATTTTCAATGAATATCATTTGAACAAGTACATTACTATCCCTTGTGCACGCCTTGTTGATCCTTTGCATCCTACCCCTGATGAGTCTCTTGACATGATCCGCAATCTTAGAACTATTAATCTTATCATTAGAGGATTGCCTCGAAATTTTACTGTTTGCTTCCCTGCTCTTGATTGTGCTTACAGCATATGGAGATTTCTTGAAGAACGATTTCCAAACTATTCCTTGCAAAATTCAGATGTGATTCTTCATAAGTCAATTGCTTTAAGTAAGATGAATTCCAATGATCCTAAGTTTGGTGATTATTTATTTGAGCTTCGTGACCTTATGCGTGCTAAAGGAGATGTTGGAATCATTAGCAACATCATTTCCGAAGTCATTAGAATTCATAAAGATGAACATTGTCATGATCATATATCTAATGAATCACTCTCTGTAGGAAATGATCAATCAAAAGACGATGTAGAACATAGATACTATGATGAGGACGATGATAGTGACTTTGATCTCGATGAGTCTATGAGACACTTTGGTCTTATGGCAAATCTTCGTGGCTACATGGCTGGAGGAAAGGAATGGATTCTTGATAGTGGATGTACCGATCACATGACCGGAGACAAGGATATGTTTCGTGAGCTTGCTGAAAATGACGGCCCTCGAAAGTATGTCACTTTTGGTGATAACTCAAAGGGTAAGGTGGCCATCTCACATGACAGCTCCATCCAAAATATTATGCTCGTTGAATCTCTTGGCTATAATTTACTTTCCGTATCTAGACTAGCTGACTTTGGATTCAGTGTCCTATTTACTGAAGTATATTTCCAAGTGATTTGAAGAGATAATCATAATATGGTCTTTACCGGTATACGTAGAGGTGATCTATACATTGTTGATTTCACTAAAAAGGCTCAACCTAGAACTTGCTTAATTGCTAAATCTTCTAAAGGTTGGTTGTGGCATAGAAGGTTAGGTCATGTGGGCATGCAAAATCTGGATAAGCTTATTAAAGGTGATCATATCCTTGGAGTAAAAGACGTTATATTTGACAAGAATAGATTGTGCAGTGCTTGTCAAGTAGGAAAACAGGTTGGAGGAAGCCACCCCGTGAAGAACATCATGACCACGAGAAGACCGCTCGAGCTACTTCATATGGATCTCTTTGGTCCAAACGCCTATAAAATTCTCGGTAGAAACTCGTTTGGTTTAGTCATAGTCGATGATTTTTCAAGATTTACGTGGGTGTTCTTTCTTGATGATAAATTGCAGGTCCAAAACATTTTCAAGAACTTCGCTAGGAAGGCCCAAAATCAATTTGAAGTGAAGATCAAGAAGGTTCGCAGCGACAATGGAACGGAGTTCAAGAACGCAAATGTGGACACCTTTCTTTACGAAGAAGGGATTTCACATGAGTCCTCGGCCACGTAGATGCCTCAACAAAATGGAGTTGTTGAGAGGAAGAACCGGACTCTTATTGAGATGGCGAGAACGATGCTTGATGAGTACAAGACGCCAAAACACTTTTGGGCGGAAGCGGTTGAGATAGCTTCTCATGCAACAAATTGTCTATATCTTCACAAGCTACTCGGCAAGACGGCATACGAGCTTCTCACTGGTAACAAACATCAAGTTGGATACTTTCAAGTATTCGGCTCAAAGTGCTATATTCTTGATAAGCATCGTCGTTCTAAATTTGCTCCTAAATCTCATGAGGGTTTCGTACTTTGTTATGGCTCAAACTCTCACACTTACCGTGTCTACAAAAATTTCACCTGAAAGGTTGAAGAGACGGTAGATGTGAAGTTTGATGAATCTAACGGCTCGCAATTAGAGCAATTGCCAATTGATGTAGGAGACAAAGACCCTTTGGAAGCAATACAAGACTTGTCTATTGGCAAGATTCGCCCAACAGAGGTGAAGGAGAGTACCTCGTCCGTCCAAGTGGAAGCTTCTACCTCACGACAAGGTGAACCAAGACTTGACTCAGAGGCATCCATAAGTGGGAGACGCCAAGATGAAGAAAACGAGGAAGTACACCAAGATGAACCTCATCAACCTCCTTCTCCACCTCCACAAGATAACAACAACACCAAAAACGAAGAAGGCCAAGAGGAAGAACAAGATGATGAAGAAGATGTTCCACCCCGACCCAAACAAAAGCTCTCATGAGTTAGACCAAGAGTCTCAAGAGACCATCCCGTCAAACAAATCTTCAACGATATTCAAACCGGGAGAATCACTCGCTCTAAAACTCGTTTGGCAAATTTTTGTGAACATTATTCATTCATATCTACCATTGAACCTATGAAGGTTGAAGAAGCACTAGAAGATCCAGACTGGATAAGCGCCATGCACGAAGAGCTACACAATTTTGAGAGGAACCAAGTGTGCACATTGGTTGAGAAGCCCGACAACAACCACAACATCATTGGTACCAAATGGGTGTTTCGGAATAAGCAAGATGAAGATGGACAAGTTGTACGCAACAAGGCCCGTCTCGTTGCCCAAGGATACACTCAAGTCAAAGGTATGGACTATGGTGAGACATATGCCCCCGCTGCTAGACTTGAGTCCATACGCACCTTAATTGCTTATGCCAATCATCATGATATCACATTGTATCAAATGGACATTAAAAGTGCTTTTCTAAATGGTGAAATTGAGGAGGAAGTTTATGTTAAACAACCTCCCGGCTTTGTTAATACTAAGATACCCGACCATGTTTACAAAATTCACAAAGCTCTTTATGGTCTTAAACAAGCTCCTAGAACGTGGTATAAATGCTTGA
The DNA here is from genome assembly GCF_003073215.2 of Triticum urartu. Lineage (NCBI taxonomy): Eukaryota > Viridiplantae > Streptophyta > Magnoliopsida > Poales > Poaceae > Triticum > Triticum urartu. The sequence goes on from NC_053027.1 coordinate 121,668,326, forward strand.
CCAAGTTCCTTATTGAAAAAGGCTTTGAGATTGGAAAATTTGATTCTACTCTTTTTACTAAAAGGGTTAATGGTGAATTATTTGTTTGCCAAATTTATGTTGATGATATCATATTTGGTTTGACTAACCCTCATTTTAGTGAAAAGTTTGGAAAGCTAATGTCGGAGAAGTTTGAGATGTCTATGATGAGTGAACTCAAGTTCTTTCTTGGTTTGCAAATCAAGCAAACTAAGGAGGGTAACATGTTGTTTAATAAAAGGTCCGTTGTGGATACCTTTTTGCATGCGCCTGCTCTTTTTGATGTTCACAACAAGGGGAGATATTATGTTCTTGAGAGCGAGGCCCGAGCACATAACGCAGCAGTTGTGGCTGCACGGCAGGCTGAGGCGTCTACACCCAGAGCCTCCGTGAGCTACCACTCCGACCATTATGCAGGCTACTGATGGGGATTACCAAGTTAGGCCAAAAGCCTAAGCTTGGGGGAGTATGTATTTCCACCGACATTACATTCATGTTCACACATTTTCATTCCAGTTGTCGGTGTCAATACTTTTTCATTGTACCATCCATGCTAGATTTATTTTCTCGTTTTCTTCTTGTGTGTTTGAAAAACTTTGAGAAAATCCAAAAAAAACATTTCCTACTTCTTTTCGGTTTTTCTTTCTAGCTTAGTTAATTGAGTATTAAAAAGAAAACCCAAAAAGATTTCATTGTTCTTGTTTTGCTTGTTGGGAGCTTTCCCGTGTAATTAGTTTTTCTCGTTTTTGTTTTTCCTTTTCATCTTCTTGCTCAAGAAAAAAAACTCCAAAAATATTTCAGTGTGTTTCTCTTAATTTCTTTTCTTTTATTGAGTCATACCGAGGAGAAGACCACGATGAAAATGTTGAGTGGCTCTCATATGCACTATTCTTGATCTAACAAACCCCATATTACCTTGTCTTCTCATCTTGAATAAAATGTTTGCAGATTTCAGCTTAGTCCACGGCACTCTTGCACTATTATTATTATCAAATCGTTCGGTCATGCAAGTGAAAGGAAATAATGATGATATTTGATGAATTGGTTGTGGCAGAGAGAAACGGGTATGAACTCAACTTGTTCTATTTTTGTAAATATGTTTAACCTAGTATCCATGATTTAGCCTATTATGATCAAACATGTTTGCAATGACAAATAGAGATTATAGTTTCTCATGCCATGCTTAAGTAGCTAGGAGTGGATAATGATTTATCTTGGATGTCAACATTGCGCTAAAATGATTGTGATGTAGTATGATGATATGGTTTCCTCCTTTGAATGTTCGAGTGGCTTGACTTGGCACATATTCATACATGTAGTTGAATCAAAACAAACATAGCCTCTATGATATTTATGTTTATGGTGTTCATATCCTACTCATGCTAGTATCCAATGTTACTTATGCATAATGCATGTTCATGACCGTTTTCGCTCTCTAGCTAGCCGCTTCTCAACCTAATTGCTAGCCTTCGCCTGTACTAAGCGGGAATTCTGCTTGTGCATCAAAAATTCTGAAACCCAAGTTATTCCAGATGAGTCCACCATACCTACCTATATGCGGTATTACCCTGCCGTTCTAAGTAAATTTGCATGTGCCACCTCTAAAAACTTCAAATAAATATCTTTTTTTGTGTGCCTGGATTGTTCATAGAGTGACAGGTGGTAGTCAGTATCTTCCATGCTAAGCGGCTTATTCTCATGATGAGTGTTAATTCACTCGTCCTTGCATGAGAGGGGCGGTAATAGGGATTCCCAGTCCCAAACTCAAATTGCAAATAATTAAACAAAACTTCCTCAGGACTGTTGTTGGTATGGACGGCACCCGTTGTTTCAGAAAAGTCATGGAGTGTGATTGTTGGTGGAGGGGGAGTAAACCTTTACTTTTATCGCTTGGGAACCGCCACTAATGTGTTTAGCATGTAAGATACCGATAACTAATGGTCACCAAGTAAACAAGAATGGTGCATTTCTCAAAATTTCATTTACCTATGTTTTAAAAACTTGAGCTCTGGCACCTCTACAAATCACTGCTTCCCTCTGCCAAGGGACTATCTATTTACTTTTGTGTTGTGTCATCACCTTCTCAAATAAGCGCCAGAACCTGAGAGCACTATTGTCATCCTCATGCATTGTGTGTAGCTAATGTTGGGTGCATCATGAGTGGATCTTTTCTACCATGAATTACAATGTTTTGTCGCTGCTTGAACTTTGGGGGTGCTCTGCATTTATGTTTTGCAGACTCAGAAAGGGCTAGTGAAATACCACTGTTATCATATTATATCATGGTTGTTTTGACAAAGTGTTGTTGTTTGAGATATCTTATTATTGCTTGCTAGTTGATTATGTCATTGATATGAGTTAATAGAAGTTTTAAGTGTTATTGTCAACATGGTTAGTTATAATCTTTGCTGAAAACCTCGGTGCTACTTAAGCTTATTTATGTAAACAAGAGCAAAAGAGTTCATAAAAGTTTTTCTTTTCCACTTTCAGTTTATCAACTGAATTTCTTGAGGACAAGCAAAGGTTTAAGCTTGGGGAGTTGATATGTCTCCATCATATCTACTTTTCCTAACGCTATTCCTATTGTTTTGGACTCTAATTTGCATGATTTGAATGAAACTAACCCGGACTGACGATGTTTTCAGCAAAACTACCATGGTGTTGTTTTTTGTGTAGAAATAAAAGTTCTCGGATTGGAACGAAACTTTGCGAGGATTTTTTACACAATAAAAGAGAATTTATGGAGCAAGAACCACCGAAGGGGGGCACCCGAGTGGGCACAACCCACCAGGGCCCCCCCCCTCCAGTCACGCCCAGGTGGGTTGTCCCCACCTGGTGGCCCCGCGGACTCCAACCCTAATACTATAAAATCACATATTTGGAGAAAAAATAGGGAGAAAAATTATCGCATTTCACGAGATGGAGCCGCCGCCACCTCCTGTTCTTCATCGGGAGGCCAGATCTGGAGTCCGTTTGGGGCTCCGGAGAGGGGGATCTTCGATCTTCATCATCACCAACCCTTCTCCATCTCCAATTCCATGATTCTCCCCACCGGGAGTGAGTAATTCTTCGTAGGCTCGCTGGTCGATGAGGAGTTGGATGAGATTCATCATGTAATCGAGTTAGTTTCGTTAGGGCTTGATCCCTAGTATCCATTATGTTCTGAGATTGATGTTGCTATGACTTTGCCATGCTTAATGCTTGTCACTTTGGGCCTAGGTGCCATGATTTCAGAGCTGAACCGTTTATGTTATCACCATTATATCTATGTTCTAGATCCAATCATGGAAGTTATAGTCACCTACTACATGTTATGATCCTGCAAACCCGGAGTGACAGAAGTAGGGACACTTCCCGGTGATGACCGTAGTTTGAGGAGTTCATGTATTCACTATGTACTAATGCTTTGTCCCGGTTCTCTATTAAAAGGAGGCATTAATATCCCTTAGTTTCCAATAGGACCCCGCCGCCACGGGAGGGTAGGACAAAAGATGTCATGCAAGTTCTTTCCATAAACATGTATGACTATTTATGAAATACATGCCTACATTATATTTATGAACTGGAGCTAGTGACGTATCGCCCTAGGTTATGACTGTTATAGGACGAATATCATCCAACGAATTCACCGATCCAATACCTACGAATTTCTCTTATATTGTTCTTGCTAAGTTACTATTGCTATTGTTACTATTGCACTTGCTACAAAATCATTGCTATCATTGTTACCGTTACTATTGTTGTTGTTACTACTATCATACTACTTTGCTACTGATCACTTTGCTGCAGATAATTAATCTCTAGGTGTGGTTGAATTGACAACTCAGCTGCTAATACTTGCAAATATTCTTTGGCTCCCCTTGTGTCGAATCAATAAATTTGGATTGAATACTCTACCCTCGAAAACTGTTGCGATCCCCTATACTTGTGGGTTATCACGCTGCATGCCCTGATTGATCATTCCACCGTTGGGATTTTTTCTACTATAAATAGTCACCCCGCACTTACCATTGTGGTTGACTGCTCCGTTTGAGTGAATCCACTGAGAGAAAACCCAGAGCCCAAAACTTAGATATTGGTTGAGCATCACAAAGATCTAAGCCGAGAGCTTTGACCTATCACCCTTGAGAGCTACTAACTCTCTAAACGGTTACGTGTCTGTCTAAGTGACCAAGAGTGATTGCGGTCTCCTCAGACAAAGTCAGTCGAAGTTTTGGAGGTTGCCGATAAGGAGCTACCACGAGTAAAATCAACTAAAGTTCGAGGAACCTCACGTTGAGGAGAATATGATGAAGAGTAGTTTGCTCCCGTGTTCAATCACAAGTCCCTCCAATCAGATGTAGCTCTTTTGTAGAATAGTGAACTGGTCTACCAAATCGTCTATCGCCATCGAGCAACACCGGTCATTTCTATCTACAACATTCCTTTCGGTTATCATGTCATGTTCCTACCTGTCTTCTTCATCTATATGTTTGTGCACATTAGTATCTGTACTCCGACATGTTTGTCTTTCGTATTTTCACTTGTTATGTTGAAGGTGATTTGTTTCTATGTTTGCATGTTCTTTATCTACTACTATCTCATCATTCGTCTCGGCAATGTCTGATTAGCATTTCACATTAGAGTTGCTTATTTACTTTCTGTAGTAATTTTCTTTCGTAGAACTACATCTATTTAGTTTTATTCCCGTTGTGATGTGTTAAGCGGTTTTAGGTTTCGCAAGAAAATTTGAATCTACCATTCACCTCCCCCTCCCCCTCCCCCTCTGGTAGATATACTCTGATCCTACATATCGGAGCGGAATCTTAATGTTTTATGCAATTGCATTTATGTTTTATCCTACGACTAAACTCTAAGGGTTTTGTAATGTTCTATCGCTCTTAAATGATGTCGTAAATGTAGATTATTCTGCTTATTTCACTAATGTCCATCAGAAGCTTCCTCAAAAATTTACAATAAGTACGATCAAAAGTATGCCGGAGCTCGGGCCCAACAACCTCCACTAGCTACATTGGCTGGAAAGAAGAAAGGAGCATGTGGAAAGATATTTGGTGGCTCCTCTTCCTCGAGCTCTTTGGCACAAACATCAGCAACACGCGTAATGGCTGGTGGCGGGGGTTTAGCGACGTACCTGAATAGCAACAAAATCTGCTATCAGAAACAATAGGATGAAACGACCCTAAAGGCCGAAACGACCAACAAGGCCGAAAGGCACGAAGGCCGGCCCACAGGTGTGCTGGCATGTGCCAGGCGGATCCTTCGGTCGAGGCCTTAGGGCCAGCACGACATGACCCTTTTATAAAAGAGACGACCTGGGTTGTGTGGTGCAAGGCCTTTATACGGTGTGACGGGCCATGCCGGCCCAAATGGTTAGGTTTGGCCATGACCCTCCATCTCCCCGGCTACGTGTATGCGTGCATCCGCTAGGGCGTGCATCTCTCTAGTTGTATGATTGATACGACTATAAGTAAGACTCTCCCATTTGAGTGTAGAATAAAATGGACTACCCCATCTGGTTGGTATGATCTTGGAGCGCATCTGAGTGCTATAGTTTCATGATGTCTTCTGGCGACTATGAATATCTTGTGAATTCAGGTGTTGCATTCTTTGGCTGGAACAGTTGGGATGGACAAGCCTGTGATCTGGGAGGCATTTACACGAAGCGAGTTGATGATGGGCTATCTGTAAATTCAGGTGTTACATTCTTTGGCTGGACATCCCCCGCGGCTGTTATTAGTCAAAAGGAAAGAAGGATTAGGTTTTGAGCTGGGTTATGTAATCATGAGTATATTGTCATTATTTACTTATTATTCCGGTTGTAAGTTGTATGATTGATGGCTGCTAGTGAAATAAATTGTATGATAATATTGTATGGTGCAAAGTTGTATGATTGATGGCTGCTTAGTATGAACTTTTATGTGGTACATAATCGCTATTGTATCATCGGTTTCGTATCTTGAGATTAGTCCTTCTATTTATAGTTGACCCCTTTGGTAATGAAGGAAACTTCGCAACCTTTAAATTGTAATATTTAGTGCTTTACGATGTTCATAAATAACTTTTGTGCTCATATTCAACGAGAAACTGTTTGAAATAACAAAGTGTCATGCTCTCGCCTCAGATATATTTCCGCAGAAGCTGTGCTCACGTGTCTTTGTGCGGAAAGACTGCAGCACCGTCATGCTCACGCGCCAGATTTCTTCGCCCTTCGCAAATATCTCGATCAACTGGTGCAGGAGAGACGGCACCGTCCGAAAAACTAAATGCTCGGTTTCCACTTGTTACTTGTTGTTACGTCACCAACAACAACGACGACGACACGGCATCACTGCCGCATCGATCTGCATATGCAACCCAGAAAGAAAAGAAAAGAAGGCATCTTGTTCTCGTACGCATCGATCCCCACCACTCGCTCTCGATCGCATCAAGAAACGCCTATCTACAACTAGACAACACTCGTCTTCTCCGTTGAACTTAGTAACCTCTTTGTACATAGAGATAAGACCAGACAAATCCATCAGCTCGTCACTCGATCGGGCCTCCGCCATGGAGCAATGGGCGTACTGCCTTTGCCTCTTCCTGGCTCTCCTCCTCCCTCTCCTGCTGCTCAAGCTCAACAGCAAGCATCGCGGCGTGCGTCTGCCACCCGGACCGTGGCGGCTGCCGATCATCGGCAGCCTGCACCACCTTGCCGGCAACCCGCTCGTGCACCGTGTCATGGCCGACCTCGCGCGCCGGCTGGACGCGCCGCTCATGTACCTCAAGCTCGGCGAGGTGCCGGTGGTTGTGGCCACGTCCCCGGAGGCCGCCCGCGAGATCATGCGGACGCACGACGTCGTCTTCGCGACGCGGCCGTGGAGCCTCACCGTCAAGGTCATGAACGCCGACGGGCAAGGGCTGATATTCGCGCGCTACGGCGCGCTGTGGCGCCAGCTCCGCAAGATCTGCATCCTGGAGCTGCTCAGCACGCGCCGCGTGCAGTCGTTCCGCCACATCCGGGAGGACGAGGTCGCCCGCCTCGTGGCCGCGGTTGCCGCGGTGCCGCCCGGGGAGCCCGTGAACGTGAGCGAGCGGATCGCCGTGCTCATCACCGACTCGGCGGTGCGCGCCATGATCGGGGACAGGTTTAAGAGACGGGAGGAGTTCTTGCAGACACTCGACGAAGGGGTCAAGCTCGTCTCCGGGTTCAACCTCGGCGACCTGTTCCCGTCATCGCGCCTCGCCAGCTTCATCAGCGGCACGGCGCGGCTGGCCGAGGAGAACCACCGCAAGTGCTTCGAGCTCATGGAGTACGCGATCCAGCAGCACGAGCAGCAGAGGGCCGCCGCCTCAGGGAACGGCGACGTAGAGGAGGAAGGAGGAGAGGACCTAGTGGACACGCTCTTGAGGATACGCAAGGAAGGTGGCCTCGACGTGCCTCTTACCATGGGCATGATCAAAGCAGTTATACTGGTAAGTGCACCGGCTCCTTTGTTTCACAATACTTTGGAGAAAGGTGTGACAGTCCTCTCTGATGTTATACTTCAAAGTTAGAACATTTTGTACTCCTAAGCAAAACTAATTATTGAACATTTGTTTGTGTTTTTTTTCTTCGGTTCACTCTGAATTCTAGAATTGCTATATGTTATATTCCCTATTATTCTAGGATTTGCACCCGGGTGTCTCGCTGACATATGGGTGACAATCCTAAACTGCCAAGAACAACGAGCGATTCCTAAATTCTATAAATCGTCCTACTGCAGGATTTATTTGGTGCCGGGAGCGAGACGTCAGCTACCACACTTCAATGGGCCATGTCGGAACTCATGAGGTACCCAAACGTGATGCGGAAAGCACAAGCTGAAGTACGCAACAATCTTCAAGGAAAACATAAGGTGACTGAGGATGACTTGGCCAATCTCAAGTACCTCAGACTTGTCATCAAGGAAACAATGAGGTTGCATCCAGCCGCGCCATTGCTTCTCCCTAGAGAGGCCATGGAGCCTTGCAAAATTCTCGGGTATGACATACCCAAGGGCACCACGGTATTGGTAAACGCATGGGCGATCGGCCGGGACCCTAAGTATTGGGAAGATCCTGAGGAGTTCAAGCCGGAGAGGTTCGAGTCTGGAATGGTCGACTTTAAAGGCACAAACTTTGAATACATACCGTTCGGAGCAGGCAGGAGAATGTGCCCTGGAATGACATTTGCGCAGGCCAGCATGGAGATTGTGCTCGCCTCACTTCTTTACCACTTTGACTGGGAGCTCCCAAGTGGGGTTAAGCCAGATGGGCTAGACATGACCGAGGAGATGGGTCTCACCGTCCGGCGAAAGAACGACTTGTATCTGCACGGCGTGGTCCATATGCCCTTGATTTGATTTACACTTGCATTGGTATGTCATATGTGACTGAGTTCTCGCATATTAGTGTCTTCTATGTGCCTTGGTCAAATTGTTAGTGTACGTGTGTGACTGCTAGACTGCCTTGTCAGGTGAATTTGAGGTCCTCAAACTTGGATGTCCATATTAAAACAACCATCAGTTAATTAATTTTATGTGATGTACTGAGATCTTGACCATCTGTTTACCAGATTTGATTACCCAAGCTATTCATCCAAACATGATTTTAGAGCCGAAAAATTATATTGGGGACCGTTCATTTTTTAGCCGTGTCCAACAAGTGGTTTAGTCTTCAACTAAAAAAAATGAGTGAAAAAAGAGCACAGTTCAGTCGATTTTAAGTTGAAGGCCACCCCCACCCCCCAAAGCAAACCCAGCTAATAAATGGAAAACACAAGTTCACCCTCAAAATAAAAATAAAAAAGGAAAACACAAGTAGCCATTGGTCTCGTCCCATACTGCTAATTAGTAATTAAATTAATTTCAGTTATTAAAAAGATTAGTCTGCTCGGTGGTTCGGACGTCTTGCGGGCGTCTTTGGACCGTTGCCACCCAAAACCCATCCCGCCTCTCCTACGCTTTTCTATCCAATGCACGCGTCACTTTCTACGTCGCATTCATATCGGTCCAGAGCACGTTGCGGTCAACATTGATGTCGCGCGACATGATCGAACAGGAGGGCGGCACTGACCGACGCGACCTCTCAGGTGTCGTCTCTTCAATACGGATGACGCATCCCAAGAAATCAACACCGGCCGTTGTGCCGTTTTGAAGCGGGCGGACCGTCCGTTCGCATGGCCTAGCCGCGGTTATATATGTCGTGCTCCGGCGATACACGTTCACAACTCCGGATCTCCTCCTCATCACCTACGAGTCCCTTCTCCTCTCCGAGTTCTTCCTCCTTCGGCGAGGACGAAGTACTGGTACTCCACACCGCAGGCTGCGGCGGCGCAAGCGAACATTTGTCAGGCTCTTCGCGCCGCCACCCTCGCTCCTGGGCTCTCAGGCTCCACGGCGGCCGGCTGCTTCGGCAATGAGAAGGACCAGGCGCCGCAGTAGCCGCGCCTCTTCGTGGAGGCCGCTCTGATGGACGGGGAATTTGTCTGTCAGATGGAGTTGATAATGGAACGATTGCTCCGAGAGCATGGCTCGGCGCCGCCCTTGCGGCCTTGCTACAGCATGAAGGAGGGGTCGGCGTCACCTCTCCGTCGCGTGAAGGCGGAGCCAACGTCCCCACACGACACAACAGCAGTGTCCAAATCGGATGTCGCGTCAAGGAGGAGCTAGGGTCGCAACACGCAACTGCAGTTGGAAATATGCCCTAGAGGCAATAATAAATTGGTTATTATTATATTTCCTTGTTCATGGTAATCGTTTATTCTCCATGCTAGAATTGTATTGATAGGAAACTCAGATACATGTGTGGATACATAGACAACACCATGTCCCTAGTAAGCCTCTAGTTGACTAGCTCGTTGATCAATAGATGGTTACGGTTTCCTGACCATGGACATTGGATGTCGTTGATAACGGGATCACATCATTAGGAGAATGATGTGATGGACGAGACCCAATCCTAAGCTAGCACAAAGATCATGTAGTTCGTATGCTAAAGCTTTTCTAATGTCAAGTATCATTTCCTTAGACCATGAGATTGTGCAACTCCCGGATACCGTAGGAGTGCTTTGGGTGTACCAAACATCACAACGTAACTGGGTGGCTATAAAGGTTCACTACAAGTATCTTCGAAAGTGTCTGTTGGGTTGGCACGAATCGAGACTAGGATTTGTCACTCCGTGTAACGGAGAGGTATCTCTGGGCCTACTCGGTAGGACATCATCATAATGTGCACAATGTGATCAAGGAGTTGATCACGGGATGATGTGTTACAGAACGAGTAAAGAGACTTACCGGTAACGAGATTGAACAAGGTATCGGGATACCGACGATCGAATCTCGGGCAAGTATCGTACCGATAGACAAAGGGAATTGTATACGGGATTGATTGAATCCTTGACATCGTGGTTCATCCGATGAGATCATCGTGGAGCATGTGGGAGCCAACATGGGTATCCAGATCCCGTTGTTGGTTATTGACCGGAGAGTTTTCTCGGCCATGTCTGCATGACTCCCGAGCCCGTAGGGTCTACACACTTAAGGTTCGATGACGCTAGGGTTATAGGGAATAGATATACGTGGTTACCGAATGTTGTTCAGAGTCCCGGATGAGATCCCGGACGTCACGAGGAGTTCCGGAATGGTCCGGAGGTAAAGATTTATATATGGGAAGTCATCATACGGTCACCGGAATAATTCGGAGGTTACCGGTATTGTACCGGGACCACTGGAGGGGTTCCGGGGGTCCACCGGAAGGGTCCACCTGCCCCGGAGGGACCTATGGGCTGTGTGTGGAGAGGAACCAGCCCCTTAGTGGGCTGGGCGCCTCCCCCCCTAGGGCCCATGCGCCTAGGGTTTGGGGGAACCCTAAAGGGGGGCGCCCCCCCCCTTTGCCTTGGGGGGCAAGGCAACCCCCCTGGCCGCCGCCCACTCCTCAGATTGGATCTGAGGGGGCCGGCCCCCCTCTCCCTTGCCCCTATATATATGTGGGGGGTGGGAGGGCAGCCGCAACCAAGTTCTGGCGCAGCCCTCCCCCTCTCCCAAGTCCTCCTCCTCTCCCACGGTACTTGGCGAAGCCCTGCAGGATTGCCACGCTCCTCCTTCACCACCACGCCGTCGTGCTGCTGCTGGATGGAGTCTTCCCCAACCTCTCCTTCTCCCCTTGCTGGATCAAGGCGTAGGTGACGTCACCGGGCTGCACGTGTGTTGAACGCGGAGGCGCCGTGGTTCGGCGCTTAGATCGGAATCAACCGCGATCTGAATCGCTACGAGTACGAGTCCTTCATCCACGTTCTTGCAATGCTTCCGCTTAGCGATCTACAAGGGTATGTAGATGCACTCCCCTTCCTCTCGTTGCGAGATTACTCCATAGATTGATCTTGGTGATGTGTAGAAAATTTTAAATTTCTGCTACGATCCCCAAAAGTGGCATCAAGAGCTGGGTCTATGAGTAGTTTCTATGCACGAGTAGAACACAAAGCAGTTGTGGGCGTCGATATTGTCAATTTACTTGCCGTTACTAGTCTTATCTTGATTTGGCGGCATTGTGGGATGAAGCGGCCCGGACCGACCTTGCACGTACTCTTTCGTGAGACTGGTTCCACCGACTGACATGCACTAGTTGCATTGCTAGCGGGTGTCTGTCTCTCCCACTTTAGTCGGATCGGATTCGATGAAAAGGGTCCTTATGAAGGGTAAATAGAAATTGTCATATCACGTTGTGGTTTTCGCGTAGGTAAGAAACGTTCTTGCTAGAAACCTATAGCAGCCACGTAAAAACTTGCAACAACAATTAGAGGACGTCTAACTTGTTTTTGCAGCATGTGCCGTGTGATGTGATATGGCCAAAAGGATGTGATGAATGATATATGTGATGTATGAGATTGATCATGTTCTTGTAATAGGAATCATGACTTGCATGTCGATGAGTATGACAACCGGCAGGAGCCATAGGAGTTGTCTTGATTTATTTATGACCTGCGTGTCAACATAAACGTCATGTAATTACTTTACTTTATTGCTAAAGTGTTAGCCATAGTAGTAGAAGTAATAAATGACGAGACAACTTCAAGAAGACACGATGATGGAGATCATGATGATGGAGATCATGGTGTCATGCCGGTGACAACGATGATCAAGGAGCCCCGGAGATGGAGATCAAAAGGAGCAAAATGATATTGGCCATATCATGTCACTATTTGATTGCATGTGATGTTTATCATGTTTTACATCTTATTTGCTTAGAACGACGGTAGCTTAAATAAGATGAACCCTCTCTAAAATTTCAAGAAAAGTGTTCCCCCTAACTGTGCACCGTTGCGAAGGTTCGTTGTTTCGAAGCACCACGTGATGATCGGGTGTGATAGATTCTAACGTTCGAATACAACGGGTGTTGACGAGCCTAGCATGTACAGACATGGCCTCGGAACACATGCAATACACTTAGGTTGACTTGACGAGCCTAGCATGTACAGACATGGCCTCGGAACACGGAAGACCAAAAGGTCGAGCATGAGTCGTATAGAAGATACGATCAACATGAAGATGTTCACCGATGTTGACTAGTCCGTCTCACGTGATGATCGGACACGGCCTAGTTGACTCGGATCATGTTTCACTTAGATGACTAGAGGGATGTCTATCTGAGTGGGAATTCATTGAATAATTTGATTAGATGAACTTAATTATCATGAACATAGTCTAAATTGTCTTTGCAAATATGTTGTAGATAAATAGCTCACGTTGTAGCTCCCTGTTTCAATACGTTCCTAGAGAAAGATTAAGTTGAAAGATATTGTAAGCAATGATGCGGACTAGGTCCGTAGTCCGAGGAGTGTCCTCACTGCTACACAGAAGGCTTATGTCTTTGATGCACCGCTCGATGTGCAAACCCCTACAACGTTGTCTGTGGATGTTGTGAACACCTGACAAACACATCCTGATGACTACTTGATAGTTTAGTGCACCATACTTTACGGCTTAGAATCGGGATTCCAATGACGTTTTGAACGCCATAGAACATATGAGATGTTCCAAGAGCTGAAATTGGGATTTCAGGCTCATGCCCGTGTTGAGAGGTGTGAGACCTCTGACAAGTTCTTTTGCCAACGAGATGGAGGAGAATAGCTCAGCTAGTGAGCATGTGCTCAGAATGTCTGGGTGCTACAATCACTTAAATCAAGTGGGAGTTAAACTTCCAGATAAGATAGTGATTGATAGAGTTCTCTAGCCACTATCACTAAGCTACTAGATCTTCGTGATGAACTATGACATGCAAGGGATGGAATTGATTCCGGAGCTGTTCGCGGTGCTTAAGACCGCAAAAGGTAGAAATCAAGAAGGAGCATCAAGTGTTGATGGTTTGACAAGACCACTGGTTTCAAGAAGGGCAAGGGCTAGAAGGGAAACTTCATGGATGGCAAACTAGTTGCTGCTCTAGTGAAGGAACCCAAGGTTGAACCCAAACCCGAGACTAAGTGCTTCTATTGTAAGGGGAACGGTCACTGGTAGCGGAACTACCCCAAATACATGGTAGATAAGAAGGCTGGAAACTTCAACAAAGTATATACATGTTATTAATGTGTACCTCACTAGTACTCCTGGTAGCACCTAGGTATTGGATACCGGTTTAGTTACTATTATTGGTGACTTGAAGCAAAAGCTACGGACTAAACGGAGACTGGCTAAGGGCGAGGTGACGATGTGTGTTTCCAAAGTTGATAAGATCACCATCGCGCGCTCCATCTGCTTTCGAGATTAGTATTGAACCTAGATAAATGTTATCAGGTGTCTACATTGAGAATGAATATGATTAGATCATGTTCACAACAATACGGTTATTCATTTAAGTTAGAGAATAATGGTTATTCTATTTACATGAATAATACCTTTCATGGTCATGCACCCTATGTGAATGGTTCATTGAATCTCGGTCGTGGTAATACACATGTTCACGCCAAAAGATGTAGAGTTAATAATGATAGTACCACTTTCTCGTGGCACTGCCGCTTAGGTCATATTGGCGTAAGATGCATGAAGAAACTCCATGTCGATGGATGTTTGGAGTCACTTAATTTTGAATCGCTTGACACATGCGAGCCATGCCTCATGGGCAGGATGACTAAGACCCCGCTTTCAGGTACAATGAAACGGGCAAGTGACTTGTTGGAAATCATACATGCTGATGCGTGTGATCCAATGAGAATTGAAGCGTGCGGTGGATATCGCTATTTTCTCATCTTTACTGACGATTTGAGTAGATATAGGTATATTTACTTAATGAAGCACAAGTCTAAAACATTTGAAAAGTTCAAGCGATTTCAGAGTGAAGTTAAGAATCATCATAACAAAAAGATCAAATTCCTAAGATCTGATCAATGAGAATATCTGAGTTATGAGTTTGGCAAACACTTAAGACATTATGGAATTGTTTCACAGTTGAAGCCACCTGGAACACCACTGGGTTATGGTGTGTCCGGACGTCGTAATCGAACCCTATGAGATATGGTGCGATCTATGATGTCTCTTGCCAATCTACCATTTTCATTTTAAGGTTATGCGTTAGAGACAGTTGCATTCACTTTAGATAGGACACCATCTAAGTCCGTTGAGACGATGTCATATGAACATTGGTTTGGCAAGAAACCAAAGTTGTCGTTTCTTAATGTTTGGGACTGCGATGCTTAAGGCTTCAGCCGGAGAAGCTCGAACCCAAAGCGGACAAACACATCTTCATAGGATACCCAAAGGTGACAGTAGGGTATACCTTCTATCTCAGATCCGAGAGAAAATTGTTTGTCGCTAAGAACGGGTCCTTTCTCGAGAAGGAGTTTCTCTCGAAAGAATTGAGTGGGAGGAAGATAGAACTTGATGAGGTTGTCGAACCTTTACTTCAACCAGAGAGTGAAGCAACACAGAAAGATGCTTTCTGTGGCGCCTACGTCTGTTGAATAGGAAGTTAATGATAGTGATCATGAAGCTTCGGATCAAGTTGCTATCGAACCTCGTAGGTCGACAAGGATATGTACTACTCCTAAGTGGTACGGTAATCCTGTCTTAGATATCATATTGTTAGACAACAATGAACCTACAAGCTATGGAGAAGCGATGGTGGGCCCGTATTCCGACAAATGGTTAGAAGCCATGAAATCCGAGATAGGATCCATATATCAGAACAAAGTATGGACTTTGGTGGACTTGCCCGATGATCGGCAAGCCATTGAGATAAATGGATCTTTAAGAAGAAGACGGACGTGGGCGGTAATGTTACCATCTATGAAGCTCGACTTGTGGGAAAGAGTCTTTTCACAAGTTCAAGGAGTTGACTACGATGAGAATTTCTCACCCGTAGCGATGCTTAAGTCCGTCGGAATCATGTTAGCATTAGCTGTATTTTTCGATTATGAAATCTGACAGATGGATGTCAAAACAAGTTTTCTTACCAGTTTTTGTAAGAAAAGTTGTATGTGATAGAATAAAAGGTTTTGTCGATCCTAAGGATGCTAAAAAGGTATGCTGGCTCCAGCAATCCTTCTATGGACTAGAGCAAGCATCTCGGAATCGGAATATATGTTTTGATGGAGTGATCAAAACTTTTAGGTTTATACAATGTTTGCTAGAAACTTGTATTTACAAGAAAGTGAGTGGGAGCACTACAACATTTCTGATAAGTATATGTGGATGACATATTGTTGATTCGAAATGATGTAGAATTTCTGGAAAGCATAAACTGTTGTTTGAAGAGTGTTTTTCAAAGGAAGACCTGGATAAAGCTGCTTACATATTGGGCATCAAGATCCATAGAGATAGATCAAACCGCCTGATGATACTTTCAAAGAACGCACACCTTGACATGTTTTTGAAGGAGTTCAAAATAGATCAGTCAAAGAAGGGGTTCTTACCTGAGTTGTAAGGTGTGAAGTTGAGTGAGACTCAAAGCTTGACCACGGCAGAAGAAAGAAGAAGGACGAAGGTCGTCCCCTATGCTCTTGTCATAGGCTCTATACGGTATGCCATGTTGAAGTACCGCACCTAATGTATGCCTTGCCACATGTCTGGCAAGAGGGTACAAAGGTGATCTAGGAGTGGATCACCAGATAGCGGTCAAAATTATCCTTAGAGGAATAAGGAAATGTTTTTCGGTTATGGAGGTGATAAAGAGTTCGACGTAAAGAGTTACGTCGATGCAAGCTTAACACCTATCCGGATAGCTCTGAATAGAGATACCGGATACGTATAATGGAGCAACAATTTGGAATAGCTCCAAATGGAACATGGAAGCAGCATCTACGATATGACATAAAATTTTGCGAAATACATAGGGATCTGAATATGGCAAGACCCGTTGACTACAACCTCTCTCACAAGCATAACATGATCAAACCCAGAACTCATTGAGTGTTAATCACATAGTGATGTGAACTAGATTATTGAGTCTAGTAAACTCTTTGGATGTTGGTCACATGGCGATGTGACCTGTGAGTGTTTAATCACATGGCGATGTGAACTAGATTATTGACTCTAGTGCAAGTGGGAGACTGTTGGAAATATGCCCTAGAGGCAATAATAAATTGGTTATTATTATATTTCCTTGTTCATGATAATCGTTTACTATCCATGCTAGAATTGTATTAATAGGAAACTCAGATACATGTGTGGATACATAGACAACACCATGTCCCTAGTAAGCCTCTAGTTGACTAGCTCGTTGATCAATAGATGGTTACGGTTTCCTGACCATGGACATTGGATGTCGTTGATAACGGGATCACATCATTAGGATAATGATGTGATGGACGAGACCCAATCCTAAGCCTAACACAAAGATCGTGTAGTTCGTATGCTAAAGCTTTTCTAATGTCAAGTATCATTTTCTTAGACCATGAGATTGTGCAACTCCCGGATACCGTAGGAGTGCTTTGGGTGTACCAAACGTCACAACGTAACTGGGTGGCTATAAAGGTTCACTACAGGTATCTCCGAAAGTGTCTGTTGGGTTGGCACGAATCGAGACTGGGATTTGTCACTCCGTGTAACGGAGAGGTATCTCTGGGCCCACTCGGTAGGACATCATCATAATGTGCACAATGTGATCAAGGAGTTGATCATGGGATGATGTGTTACGGAACGAGTAAAGAGACTTGCCGGTAACGAGATTGAACAAGGTATCGGGATACCGGCGATCGAATCTCGGGCAAGTATCGTATCGATAGACAAAGGGAATTGTATACGGGATTGATTGAATCCTTGACATCGTGGTTCATCCGATGAGATCATCGTGGAGCATGTGGGAGCCAACATGGGTATCCAGATCCCGCTGTTGGTTATTGACCGGGGAGTTGTCTCGGCCATGTCTGCATGACTCCCGAGCCCGTAGGGTCTACACACTTAAGGTTCGATGACGCTAGGGTTATAGGGAATAGATATACGTGGTTACCGAATGTTGTTCGGAGTCCCGGATGAGATCCCGGACGTCGGGAGGAGTTCCGGAATGGTCCGGAGGTAAAGATTTATATATGGGAAGTCATCATACGGTCACCGGAATAATTCGAGGGTTACCGGTATTGTACCGGGACCACTGGAGGGGTTCCGGGGGTCCACCGGGAGGGTCCACCTGCCCCGGAGGGCCCTATGGGCTGTGTGTGGAGAGGGACCAGCCCCTTAGTGGGATGGGCGCCTCCCCCCCTAGGGCCCATGCGCCTAGGGTTTGGGGGAACCCTAAAGGGGGGCGCCCCCCTTGCCTTGGGGGGCAAGGCAACCCCCCTGGCCGCCGCCCCATCCTCAGATTGGATCTGAGGGGGCCGGGCCCCCTCTCCCTTGCCCCTATATATATGTGGGGGGTGGGAGGGCAGCCGCAACCAAGTTCTGGCGCAGCCCTCCCCCTCTCCCAAGTCCTCCTCCTCTCCCGCGGTGCTTGGCGAAGCCCTGCAGGATTGCCACGCTCCTCCTTCACCACCACGCCGTCGTGCTGCTGCTGGATGGAGTCTTCCCCAACCTCTCCTTCTCCCCTTGCTGGATCAAGGCGTAGGAGACGTCACCGGGCTGCACGTGTGTTGAACGCGGAGGCGCCGTGGTTCGGGGCTTAGATCGGAATCAACCACGATCTGAATCGCTACGAGTACGACTCCTTCATCCGCGTTCTTGCAACGCTTCCGCTTAGCGATCTACAAGGGTATGTAGATGCACTCCCTTCCTCTCGTTGCTAGATTACTCCATAGATTGATCTTGGTGATGCGTAGAAAATTTTAAATTTCTGCTACGATCCCCAACAACTGCGGTGTCCAAATCGAGCGTCGCGTGAAGGAGTAGCCATCGTTGCTGATGCCGTACAACTGATACACCAGGATCGATGGGTCACCATTGCAGCCCCGTCATAATCGACGCGGCCAGTTCGTCAAGACGAACTACTGTCCTCGATCGCCAAGGCCCGCGACCGGATCCTACACTACCTCGGTGCTGGCAGTGGCGGCAGTCCCCTGAGCTCGCGAGCTGTCGTGTCCGTCGTGGAAAGGGCAATGAGGCAGGCGACGCGGAATGAGCGGCGCAATGCTGCCCGCCGCTCCGCATTCGCCAAGTCGGGCGCGACACTGTATTGGGTCCTCAATGACCCCGACCTAGCGGCGACCTAGGCCCTGGAGCGGTCTATCATGACCGCGGAGATGGCCGCGAGGCGGCACCGTCACTTTGACGGCGAGCTCGCAAAAATCAGCGATGAGTTGTTGCTTAGAGACACCTCCGCCAATGCCGGCAGGGGCTAGGCCACCGCCAAGGCTCTACGGGCGCCGTTGAAATGGCCGCGGCAGCCCTCCACACCCCGCAGTAGGAAGCGGAGCGGCTCCTCCGCGGGCGTCAGGCAGCGGCCGGACAAGGCTGCCGCTACGACCCCGCGCCCTTGCGCCGTTGGAGGGACGATGATGACACGATTGTGACGGCGGTGCGGCCAGGCAGGGCGGCCACGCGTAAGAGGTGGTCTTCCACTATAAACTTTAGTTTTTTTTAATTTTAAGTTAGACGTCGAAATATCAGCCATTTTATGTAAATTATGTCCAAACTTTAATGAAATTCATCGTGTTTGATGAATTTTGGTTCGGTTTGTTGAAACGTGCTTTAAATTGTATGCAAATATATCTTGGATGGTTGACTCCTACATCAATGTCCGTGGACTGGTCACTAGTACTAACCATAGTGTCATGAAAACATTGGCTGAAAGTTGTCATGTGCATAGCAGCATTCCCCCCATATCTCTCTCACACACACAATCTATGCAGGCTCACACACGGGAAAATATCAGATGATACCATGCCTTCGATGCTCCCATGATACGAGCTTCTGATCCATCGAATCTCAGATACAACGGCTCCTAGAAGCTCATATCATGGGAGCTCTAAGGCTCCGTATCACCTGATACACAAGCATGCACACAAAGCAAGGAAACAACGCACTCACGCACAGCGAAACGCATGTGGAGTCTCACGGATTCAACGGACAGCATGACGTGGAAGAGTAGGATTGGAAGATATGAAGAGGGATGAGCCCCACCCTGGTAAAATTCAGGGTATAGAAAATTAATTGAAAGGTCTGGTAAAACACACTTAAACAGCTCGTGAGTCTAGGATTATCACGTGCACACACAACGAACACATGCTACAAGTGTTGACCGGAGGCCCAAATATGCTGATGTATAGAGTCGACAGAAAGCAAAAAAAAACAGTTAGAAAGCAACAAAAAAAAACAGTTGCCACACAAATGATAAAACCGAAAAAAAATCCATTGTGTCAATTTGCTCTTATTAATTTATAATTATTATACTAATCAGAAAATAGGTGTATCTAAACATATTTTAATTCTAGATATATACATTTTTTATCTATTTCTACTACAAGTAAATTCAGACAGAGAGAGTAATTATTTTCACCAATATATTAAGAGCAGTGATAGGCGCCGGCACCCGATGCGACAAGTGTTGCCGTTGGATTGGGATTTCTGTTTTTCTTTTCAAAACCAAATCTAACGAGACCAGCGGGAAACAGAGCAGCGGCGCCGCCGGCGCTCGCCATGAACGAGCAAACGACCAACCTCGAAGCAGGTTGCCTCCTGCCGAATTGCCTCGCCGTCACCGGTCGCCGCTGTCGCCCGTCGCCTTTTGAGCTGCTGGTTGCAGCTCCGCTGCTCATCTGTGCTGCCCATCCCCTCACCTCTCCCTCGCCCCTGCAGAATCAATGGTGACGACGGCCCGTGGTTCACATCCAAAAACAACGGTGGGAGCAAAAAATGTGATGCTTCCAGCAAACGCGAAAACAGTGGTAGCAAAAAAGATGAAAAACCAATTGACGACAGCAGCTCACCCGCCGGCCGGAAAGTTGCAACCAGTGACCAAAAAAGCTTCATATCGCGATGAAAAAAGCTTCATCCGGCGATAAAAAAAAGCTTCAACCATAGAGCCGAAAGCCATGGACGAACGATCAACACAGGTCTATTTCTGCTCATACAAAATGAACGAACGATCAACACATCCTGTAAAGATTCGACGTCACAGCAAAGGAAATAAACATCAACACGCCATTTTTCATCGATACTTGCATTTTAAGTCTGGTAGCAATACACTATGCTCACCCTTGAGGTCACACACAAAATACTGTTACAGAGTGATGCATTAACCAATAGGCACCGCAGCACCATCCACCTCAACATATTATTTCTTCTGACCTTTCCTGGAGCACAGGATCCTTTATTACAATATCAACACTTCGCTGTTTACATTTCTCAGATGGCAGGTCTTTATGGTAATGTGATGCATACGTAAACATATGAGCTTGGGGCTTCAAAAAGTGTACGAATACCATATGAGCTCGGGACTTCGGAAAGTGTACGAATACCAGGGCCAATAGTTGAATCCCTCTGACAATAAGATACCTGGGCAGAATTCTAGTGTGAGAGGGATATCCTCCTCGATGTGCGTATTAGCAGACACCAGGATGGAAAGCTTATCAGCAAACATCAGGGTGGAAACGCCCGGGCATTGAACTGTTCTGCTGAGCCTGCTGTAGATGCATCCTAAGTGCATAATTATTGATCTGCAATGACAGGCGGTTCGCAAGAGATAAATTAAAACCCAACCCTTGGTGTGAAATGGATAGCTAAGAACCAAAGAAGCAAGGCCTGGAGATAACCTCGAGAGTCTTTAGTTGTTCCTGATACTGCAAAATCAATTGCTTTAGGTTGTGAACCTCCTGTGTCTTATCATCAAACTCTTTTTGGCGCTCGTGTTGGATTGCAACCCCCCGCTTCAGAACAGCATTCTCTCGAAGAGCTATTGCTAATTGCTCCTTTAGCATCGTATTTTCCTATGGACAAGTGAAAACATTAAGCCCTAGAGGTAAATCGTGAATATTATGCGAGTGTATTCATAGTACCTTGTGCAAGTTTTGCACTGCCTCGGCTCCTGTCCGCTCCATGATGGACTTCTCAATAACCTCCAAAGCTCTTGATGCACGAGCCCGTGCATCATTTATGTCAGAGGCACTCATCATCTCTCTAACAAATAGCTCAACCCATTCAGAGCTATGGTGATTTGTCTGACAATTATCTGTCGCAGGTGGATTTCCACTAATAGCATCCAATTGGCCATTACCTGTCCAACATTGAAAATTGTTTCCATTAATATAAAAGGGATACATGATTCATAAAGATATAGTGATATAAGTAGGCTGCCAAACAATAGACATCGTGGAAGTAATAAAAGCTTAACCAGTACTCCCTCCGTCCCAAAATTCTTGTCTTAGATTTGTCTAAATACGGATGTATCAAGTCACGTTTTAGTATTAGATACATCCGTATCTAGACTAATGTAAGACAAGAAT
Source organism: Triticum urartu (assembly GCF_003073215.2). Taxonomy (NCBI): domain Eukaryota; kingdom Viridiplantae; phylum Streptophyta; class Magnoliopsida; order Poales; family Poaceae; genus Triticum; species Triticum urartu. The sequence goes on from NC_053027.1 coordinate 121,690,200, forward strand.
TTTGGGACGGAGGGAGTACTACCTCTGTACACTAATATAAGACATTTTTGCAGGAATACCAAAGATGCCATATAATACCAATTGAAAATTGAGTAGCATAGATTATGCAATACATGAAGTACAAGGCATGCAGTCTATTTCAAATAACCACAATGTGCATGATAGACATGACAGAACAAAAATTAAAATATGTCTTTTACACAGGACACAAATACATGAAAAGTGCATGCAGACTATGATAATGCTAACTACCATTGTTGCAAAACACCAGGCAGAACAATTAAGGAATTCAGGGAAAGATGCTTATTTGATCAGACTGACTACCATTGTTGCAAAACATCAAGCAGAACAATTACGCATACTGTTTCACTTATCGAACAAGTTTTTATCAATAAATAAACATGTTAAATGCGATGAATTGTGCTTGAATGTCTAGCATGCAACCACCTTCTGATGTAAATTCAATCAGCATACCTTCAGCCGATAACTTAAGGGCTGTTGACAGGCCATTCTCAGGTTCACTAACAGCAGCTGAAAAGATAGCCTCAGCTGACTCCAGGCGCAGGTCATTCAAACTCCTTATTGCAAAATCCAAATCATCTCCAGATGCTTCAAGAGCTCTTTCAAGCAACTGGAATCATTATGATAAGCAATATCAATATCATACTGCTACAATAAGAAATCACTATTTAATCACAAAAACATTCTAACCATGCCAGTCTAAAATGAAAACCACAAGTTCCAATACAAGATCCCCAACTTCATTGAGCAAAAAACACTAACCAGGGAAATACGCTTGTCACAATGGAAGCATGAGAGCAGGTGCAGATAAATAGAAAAGAATGATAAGGAAATTTCTATGAATGGCACATTTACATGAAGGCTGCAGCAATATTGAGAATTAATGGGGGAAAATGCCAGCTGTTCAGGCACAAATACATACACACCGCTTACAAAGGTTTGCCATGCTAAAAAAAGGATGGGTAAGCAATTACCAAACAGCTAGTTTTATTATAGTTGGTAAGAAGGTGTAAAAAAATATCTCAATTAGAGTAAGATAAATACATAGTTCAATAAAAGAAACTAAAATAATGGAATGACAGTTTCCTGCAAACATCTACATATAACAAAATAATTGAAAGTGTCTTTATTGAAATAATCTAGCAAAACACTTCTCATATATGTAGCAGCAGTTGCGTTCGACTTTGAAGTACAGGGAAAGGCACGCAAACGGAATGTTTGTTCTATATAAGTCTAATGGAACTGGCTCTCTATCCATAGAATTTCTTCAATCATCCAGAGGCTGCCAATCTACCTTATAGATGGATCAATAAATGTTTAGATTTCTGTGATTATTTTTCACGCGGAATTGTTGAAGATCAACAATGTATTGCACAGAATCCCCTTTTTCTAGAGCGAGTTGGAAGGAGTAGGTTTTATTATCAGATAAGAGGCAGTAAATTAGGGCTTATAAGGACTGACGTTACGAGCTTCTGGAATACATGGGATCTTCGTAAACTAGATCCTTATGAGTCTTACAACCACTTTGATTGGAAAGTCTGGTGTCAAAAAGAAGGGGACTTGTTAGCTCGCTATTTAGTATTCCCTCCATCCCAAAATAAGTGACTCAACTTTGTACTAACTTTAGTACAAAGTTGAGTCACTTATTTTGGGACGGAGGGAGTACAAGTTAGTGAAAAGAGGGAAAACATATATGGGACACAATAGAGAAGCATCTCCCGACAACTACGAAGAAATGACAAATCCCAAGTACATATATATAAGAACCGAAACTGCTCAGAGCATTATATGCGCAAACAATAGTGACATTTAGCATTACCCGAAATGCAATACGCAAAGAAGGGATATCCGAGGTACTGAGAAAATGCTCAGAATGTCAAATTTTGTGATGGGAAGTCCTAGCAAGATGTAAACTAGTTAAAGGTAGACACAATATTGTCACAACACATCCTGAAAGAGAAACCTCCTAGTTGACAATAGAAGGCTATCATTAGATTGCTTGATAATCATCCAAACCATGATACATGACTCGCAATTTGCTGGGTCCATGATCCAGGTTTGGAGGAGATTCACGACTTCATAAAAGTAGGCTCCTCAGGGTTGGTAATACCTCCTCGGCTCACTAATCAGAGATGTGGTTCACGAAGAAGATATTTGCACCTCATCACGAAGATCCGGTTGCTGCTCCTCCCCTGGTTGCTGGCTTGCTACTGCTCCTCATGTCGACTAGTCGACCATGAGTCTAGACTAGTGACAACTAGTCAAGAGTCGCTACCCCAGAACGACTCGTCGACCATTGGTTTCAGCGCGACGTGGCATCAGATCCGACATGACAGCATCCCTCTCTCAGTTAGTTCTCTTGGTTTTCTTTGTTCATTAGCAGCTAGTTTCTCATCCAGCCCTTAGGAAATAAGATTGCGGCCCAACTGTGAACCAGATCTCTCGACCGAAATAGATGTTTAACAATGGTTTAAGGGAATCTGATAAATATGATCCAAATTATTATCGATTAGTTGATTCATCATTCATCACCAAATAAGTCGGGTAACATTCATCAAAGCTTTGCCCTATTTCTTTCTTTCTTTATTGTGAGGAAAAGGTGAGATCTATTGCATCACGATAGGTTTACATTCAGCATCCAATAGCTGGACAAAACTCAGTCCATGGTCCCAAAGTGAAAGCACAGAAAGCCGCAGACTAAATTGAGCTAACTCATGCCGCTTTTGATCTAGCCACGAGTGATCGCCATGCCGCTTTTTGTTTATTTTTCTCTTTGTTTGCCTATACCTTCTGGTATGGTTTGTACAGTTTGGCTGTCAGCCACCCCTTCTGAATGAATTGCGCAGTTCTCCTGCGTTTCTTAAAAAAAAAATTGAGCAAGCTGCCCTATTTTGATCCCTATTGACGTGGGTGATTTTAAACTCTCCAAACTGGCGCACTAAGCTCTTCACCTCTTCTGAGTGAACAGTCTCTTTGTAACTAATTACCCATTTCATCAAGATAGCACTTGAGTAGCTATAGCCTAAACAGCTTTGCGTCAAACGCTTTCCACATCAAGTTTAAGCAAAGGTCCGCCGCAAAGGCTTCCCCAATCGGCAGTAGTGGAGGATAAATTATCCTCAACCGCGCCGCGCCTCCCTATATTTACTCCACCGCTCGGTGGCTGAGTAAAAATTCTCCTCTCCTCCTCTGCCTCCCCTGCCCCACTCCCGCGCCGCATCTAAGCCGACGCCGCCTTCCCACCCCCCGCCGCCCACCGCCCGCCACCGCGGACGCTCCGTAGGCTTCGCCGCGGTCCTTAACCACCCGGATTTGTGCCTCCTTGTCCCATTGCCGGCGCATAACCGGTAGATCTGCGGCTGCTGCCACCGCCGCCGGATTTGGCGCTTCCGGCCGCCGGCGACTGCGCCTTGCCATGGATTGGCCGGGTACCGGACCGCACAGCCCTGGCGACGCCTCTGCGCCACATGCAGGTATTGACTCCGCCTCTAGTCGCTCGGATCTCTCCCGTCGGCAGTTCGCCGGATACTCCGCTATTTTTAGGGGGTCGGTTAGAAATGCCCTAACTTCACAACAAAAGGACCTGGTTTCAGCATCCAACACCATAGCATTTGGAGAATTAGAAATATCACAAATCTACCAAAGCAACAGAGGATCTTCACACCCAGGTTTCCAAACACCAACCTCTCATCACAACAATACTAAGATTAGCCCTATTTCATTCACAGCTCCAGGCACAGCAAAATCCAACCACAGAGCACAAAATTCACATGAAAAGAGTCGCCTTCGTTCGTCCAACGCCAATTCCTACAAAATAAATCTCTCTTGGCAACTAAATTAATGAGACAAAGCAGGGCGAGAGACCTGGGGATCCATGTGAGGGAAGAGGGAGCGAAGGTGGTGGAGCAGCGCCTCCCGCCGGTGGGCCGCGGCGGCGTCGTCGAAGGCGCGGGTCGGGGAGCAGCGGGCCCGCTTGGAAGGGTGGTGGTGGGGAGGGGAAGGCGGAGAGGAGGGGATGAGCTCGTCGGCGAAGATGGAGGACCTCTTGCCGCACACTACGGCAGACATGGTGGCCCCCGCCGCCTTGCGGCGCCGCCGATCCGTCCGCCGCCGATCGCAGCCGTGCTACTCGCCCCCGCCGCGGGGGTCGCCCACCATCTGGCCCGTCGGGATCCGGCCGGTGGCCCTCTCCTCCAGCGATCCACGGCGGAACAGGGCTCCGGTCTGGGCTCGAGCTAAGGAGGCGTGCGCGGTCTGATTCCTGGTGGTGAGGCGGCTGCGTCGCTTGCGAGATTGCGAAATGGTTTGGTTTAGTTTGGTGCTTTACGACGGTCGTTGGGTCTGCTTTGGTTTGGTTAACCTATTACTATTAGTGCTAGCTTTGTTGTCGTTGTTGTTGTTTGGCTTGTTAGTGCTAGCTTTGTTGCTAGAATGCCTCTCGTCTGGCGATCAGGGCGGTGGATTTCAGAGAAGTGAAATTTTATGCGAACATGACGGTGGCATGCACGGGAAGTGAAATTGAAATTCACCGCCCTTGAAGAAAATTTAGTTTTCACGGTTCAAGCTTTTGGTTTCGGAGATTGGCAAATAACAGCGGGCGGTCCTCGCCTGTTTAGGGATTTCTTAGTGGATAGGATGGCGGTTGGGATCTAGATTACACAAGTGTCCTCCTAGGTATCGATCAAAGGGGTTTGCGGGAACTAGATGTTTAGGAAATAGGAAATTTTGTGCATGTCAAGCTCGATGTGATGAAATTATTGTTAGGCTTCATCATGGTATCCAGGGAATGAAAACGAGAGTAATATAGAGTTTAGTATGACAAAATCTTAAAATTTTGCGTCACGTTTGGTCCCATTAGACACATGAGGTGGCTTGGGAAGCATAAAGAAGAGGACCTATAGTTGGGTGCTATCATACCCTGAGTTTTGTAGCCTGAACATTAGTGAAAATTAAGGTAACCAAAACTTAAAATAATAAACTCTTCAATCCTATTCGGTAGTTGTATTCCTTTTTTGGATGCTTTGTGACGGGACACTTTTTACCCAAGTGGGAATGGCGATAGTATGTGTACTATGAGTGTCAGGTATCATGGGCAGATCTTATGTTGGGGTGAAACTTGATAAGAGACTTGGTTGCGTGTTTGCATCGTATACTTAACGCATGGTGAGTCATGGCTGACATGGTAAACAATCAAGTCTTGTGGGTCCAGCGTGTCAATCTGTTCGAGCAATCATGTCCACAATTATGGACGAGATGGAATAGCGGTCGCTTAACTTGATGTTAACAGTGTTTTGCCAAGTACAAAATAACAATACGATGAACCTACATAGAATTGTATGGTAATGGGACATTACCTCGGGTTACCAGATGGACACGAGGCACAAGTTTTACCCAGGCTAGGCCCTCGTCGGGTGAGTAAAAACCCTACTCCTACTTATATGAGATTCTACCATAGATTGATTACAATGGGGGAGTGTAATGGACTATTCGGGGAGTTGAGGATCAAGTCGCTCGCGTTGGAGGTGGACGATCTGGACGGAGAACCCTAATCGGATCTACTAATGAACTAATAAACTATTCTGATTTTTGGAGGAGTCTAAGGTCTCCTCTTGTCTTGAGGGAGTGCCTTATATAGGGGTCTTGGTTTGTGGTCGTTGTCCGTCACCTTGATCTTCTTGTTGTGCAAGTCTTGATCTTCTCCATCTTTGGTAGTCGCACAACTCCCCTTAAGGAAACCAGGTTTGCACGTCTAAGGTAACTGGCCTCATAGGAATGAGCCCCTCATATCATGCACTACAGCTCAAGTTACGGTATGCATGGATGAGAATACAGTGAAACCACTTCCCCTCGATAACCCCCTATCAATATTCGAAATGCGGTCGTGGGCGTATTGCCCAAGCCGTTTGCCCCATTTGAAGTCGGTGGGCAACTTGTTTGGTGTTGATCAGGCCCGATGAAGTTGTTCCCTCCGTGTGGCCATGTGGGTGGTCTGATCGGCTGCCATGTGGCATACCCTATAGGGGGGCAGCGAATTATGGATGGTGATGTGATACGAATCTCTGTGTTGCATCCCTCATCGCCTTGATTCACACCGCACCTTTATCTCTTATTGGTTTGGCTTTCGAGGATGCATGGTGTGTAGGATTTATATTTTAATTCCCCATTCCTTGTTGGGTTACCTTGCTTCCTTCATACTTTGTCCCCAATTCCTTGAGCCATCCTCCTCATTTCCCTCTCCATACTTTGACATGACCTCCCAGAGCACTGCCCCGACTTTGCTGTAATTGAGAGCCCTTAGCACGCAGCTGCCAACTATTGTGCTACATTGCAAGTGCACTTTTGATCATATTGGTGTCCTTGCTTGCGTCGGGAGAGGCCAACACTGTCCTTACTTGCGGTTGGTCATCGTCTTTGGTTCTCATGGAACTATTCATTATGTTCGATGAGGGGATGTTGTTTCGAGGGGTGGCCTTCTCAATGGGTGGTCTCCTCACGTCTGAAGGTGCTACAACGGTGATCCTCCTCGATGACATGCTATGCGTTGTGAATTTTTCATTGTCCCTCCTTCTTTCAGTGTTGCATTCCTCTGTAGAATCATGTCTTACCATCTAACCCCAAATTCGGTGGTCTTTCTTTCTCCCTTTGTACACTCGTGTGAGGGTTTTCTTGGGATACTTCTGGATCTGGAATTATGTCATCATCTTTTTTGTGCTTTATCAAGGTGAACACCAACATGTAAGAACAAGGACATCATCGAGGTGAAAACACGTAATTCTTGGAGCCATAATGGCACAAAACCAACGACGCAATGGTCATCGTGTCCGATGGGACGACTGCTCCAGGTTAGATGATTGGACTGTGCATGTGGCTGATCACGACTTCATCAGGGAGATGGAAGTTTTCATCATAGACCTACGAACTGGTAGCTGAATGATGTCCATGTCACTGGTGAATTCATCTGTCGATAGATTGCCCCCCTCACGAAGTGGGTAGAAACCGCGTAGATTTATATGGTGGGTTGGACCCCTGTCATGATGGGAACGGTAAGTTGCTCGGTCCTTTCTTCCCGCAACTGGTATTCCAAATTATCATTATCCACTTCTTGCAATGCACAGATCCCTGATAGGAGGTCCCTTGGGCTAGGGTGAACGAGATGGTCTGCCCTGAAAGATGTCGAAGGACTAGGAACCACAACGCTCCAGAAGCATCGATCAAGATGGATGCATAAGACAAAGACTGCATCCTTAGGCTAAAGTGAACTTAGTCGTGTGCTTTCTATCCCCTTTGGATTCTTTTCGGTTATTCTCATTTTGTGTTTTGATGAACTCCCAATCGCATTGTTAGAAATAGTATCACATGTTCAAGGATCACAATGATCTTGGGGCATCGGCCTAAGAGGTGGTGTCAGCCGCCAATGCATCTGCACCAGAGGCACTTGCTACCAATGCCTGGACCGGAGGCACCTTTCAAAGCGACCTCTATCCAACCATGTCTAGCTTAAACTCGGTAAGCTTTCTTGTTTATTCTTCATAGAGCAGCGATCTAGTTTCTGTCTTTTTGGTCGCAGCGATGGGAGGAGGTCATAGCGCCAGGGCGGCTCAAGTGTGACACACACAAGGCTCTAGATTGTCTCTATGTTGATCCCTTATTTTCCTTGTGAAACTCACTTAGCGAGTTTTGATGGTGCCTTATCTTCATTGCAGCTTGTTGGAGGTGTTGGGGAACGTTGCAGAAAACAAAAAATTTCCTACTCGTTTCACCAAGATCCATCTAGGAGTTCATCTAGCAACGAGTGATTAGATGCATCTACGTACCTTGTAGATCGCGAGCGGAAGCGTTCAAAGAACGGGGATGATGTAGTCGAACACGACGTGATCCAAATCACCGATGATCTTAGCACCGAACGGACGGTGCCTCCGCGTTCAACACACGTACGGAACGGATGACGTCTCCTCCTTTCTTGATCCAGCAAGGGGGGAAGAGAGGTTGATGAAGATCCAGCAGCACGACGGCGTGGTGGTGGATGCAGGGCGTCACAGTAGCAGGGCTTCGCCTATACTACAAGAGAGAGACGTAACGGGGAGAGAGGGAGGCGCCAGGGGCTGGTGTGTCAAGTCCCTCCTCTCCCCCACTATATATAGGAGGGCCAAGGGGGGGGTGCGCAGCCTAGGAGATCTAATCTCCTAGGTGCGGCGGCCAGGGGAGGTTTCCCTCCCCCCAAGGCACTTAGGGGTGCCTTCCACTAGTGGGACTCCTCCCATATGGAAACCCTAGGCGCATGGGCCTATAGGGGCTGGTGCCCTTGGCCCATATAGGCCAAGGCGCACCCCCTACAGCCCATGTGGCCCCCCGGGATAGGTGGCCCCACCCGGTGGGCCCCCGGGACCCCTCCGGTGGTCCCGGTACAATACCGATAACCCCGAAACTTGTCCCGATGGCCGAAACAGCACTTCCTATATATAATTCTTTACCTCCGGATCATTCCGGAACTCCTCGTGACGTCCGGGATCTCATCCGGGACTCCTAACAACATTCGGGTTACTGCATATACATATCTTCACAACCCTAGCGTCACCGATCCTTAAGTGTGTAGACCCTACGGGTTCGGGAGACAAGCAGACATGACCGAGACGACTCTCCGGTCAATAACCAACAGCGGGATCTGGATACCCATGTTGGCTCCCACATGCTCCACGATGATCTCATCGGATGAACCACGATGTCGAGGATTTAATCAACCCCGTATACAATTCCCTTTGTCAATCGGTATGTTACTTGCCCGAGACTCGATCGTCGGTATCCCAATACCTTGTTCAATCTCGTTTACCGGCAAGTCACTTTACTCGTACCGTAATGCATGATCCCGTGATCAACCACTTGGTCACCTTGAGCTCATAATGATGATGCATTACCGAGTGGGCCCAGTGATACCTCTCCGTTATATGGAGTGACAAATCCCAGTCTCGATCCGTGTCAACCCAACAGACACTTTCGGAGATACCCGTAGTATACCTTTATAGTCACCCAGTTACGTTGTGACGTTTGGTACACCCAAAGCACTCCTACGGTATCCGGGAGTTACACGATCTCATGGTCTAAGGAAAAGATACTTGACATTGGAAAACTCTAGCAAACGAACTATACGATCTTGTGCTATGTTTAGGATTGGGTCTTGTCCATCACATCATTCTCCTAATGATGTGATCTCGTTATCAATGACATCCAATGTCCATAGTCAGGAAACCATGACTATCTGTTGATCAACGAGCTAGTCAACTAGAGGCTTACTAGGGACATGTTGGTGTCTATTATTCACACATGTATTACGATTTCCGGATAACACAATTATAGCATGAATAAAGACAATTATCATGAACAAGGAAATATAATAATAATGCTTTTATTATTGCCTCTAGGGCATATTTCCAACAGTCTCCCACTTGCACTAGAGTCAGTAATCTAGTTACATTGTGATGAATCGAACACCCATGGAATTCTGGTGTTGATCATGTTTTGCTCTAGGGAGAGGTTTAGTCAACGGATCTGCTACATTCAGGTCCGTGTGTACTTTACAAATATCTATGTCTCCATCTTGAACATTTTCACGAATGGAGTTGAAGCGACGCTTGATGTGCCTTGTCTTCTTGTGAAACCTGGGCTCCTTGGCAAGAGCAATAGCTCCAGTGTTGTCACAGAAGAGCTTGATCGGCCCCGACGCATTGGGTATGACTCCTAGGTCGGTGATGAACTCCTTCACCCAAATTGCTTCATGCGCTGCCTCTGAGGCTGCCATGTACTCCGCTTCACATGTAGATCCCACCACGACGCTCTGCTTGCAACTGCACCAGCTTACTGCCCCACCATTCAAAATATACACGTATCCAATTTGTGACTTAGAGTCATCCAGATCTGTGTCGAAGCTAGCATCGACGTAACCCTTTACGACGAGCTCTTCGTCACCTCCATAGACGAGAAACATTTCCTTAGTCCTTTTCAGGTACTTCAGGATATTCTTGACCGCTATCCAGTGTTCCTTGCCGGGATTACTTTGGTACCTTCCTACCAAACTTACGGCAAGGTTTACATCAGGTCTGGTACACAGCATGGCATACATAATAGAACCTATGGCTGAGGCATAGGGGATGACACTCATCTCTTCTATATCTTCTGCCGTGGTCGGACATTGAGCTGAGCTCAATTTCACACCTTGCAACACAGGCAAGAACCCCTTCTTAGACTGATCCATATCGAACTTCTTCAATATCTTATCTAGGTATGTGCTTTGCGAAAGACCTATGAGGCGTCTTGATCTGTCTCTACAGATCTTGGTGCCTAATATATAAGCAGCTTCTCCAAGGCCCTTCATTGAAAAACTCTTATTCAAGTAGGCCTTGATGCTCTTCAAAAGCTCTATATCATTTCCCATCAAAAGTATGTCATCTACATATAATATGAGAAATGCTACAGAGCTCCCACTCACTTTCTTGTAAACGCAGGCTTCTCCATAAGTCTGTGTAAACCCAAACGCTTTGATCATCTCATCAAAGCGAATGTTCCAACTCCGAGATGCTTGCACCAGTGCATAAATCGAGCGTTGGAGCTTGCACACCTTGTCAGCATACTTAGGATCGACAAAACCTTCCGGCTGCATCATACACAATTCTTCCTTAAGGAAACCATTAAGGAATGCCGTTTTGACGTCCATTTGCCATATTTCATAATCATAGAATGCGGCAATCGCTAACATGATTCGGACGGACTTCAGCTTCGCTACCGGTGAGAAAGTCTCATCGTAGTCAACCCCTTGAACTTGTCGATAACCCTTAGCGACAAGCCGAGCTTTATAGATGGTCACATTACCATCCGCGTCTGTCTTCTTCTTAAAGATCCATTTATTTTCTATGGCCCTCCGCTCTACGGGCAAGTCAGTCAAAGTCCATACTTCGTTTTCATACATGGATCCTATCTCGGATTTCATGGCTTCTAGCCATTTGTCGAAATCCGGGCCCGCCATCGTTTCTTCATAGTTTGAAGGTTCACCGTTGTCTAACAACATAATTTCCAAGACAGGGTTGCCGTACCACTCTGGTGCGGAACTTGTCCTTGTGGACCTTCGAATTTCAGTAGGAGCTTGATCAGAAGTATCTTGATCATCATCATTAACTTCTTCTCTAGTCGGTGCAGGCACCTCAGGAACATTTTCTTAAGCTGCGCCATTTTCCGGTTCAAGAGGTAATACTTCATCAAGTTCTACTTTCCTCCCACTTACTTCTTTCAAGAGAAGCTCCTTCTCTAGAAAGGATCCATTCTTCGCAACAAAAATCTTGACTTCGGATCTGAGGTAGAAGGTATACCCAATAGTTTCTTTAGGGTATCCTATGAAGACGCATTTTTCCGATTTGGGTTCGAGCTTTTCAGGTTGAAGTTTCTTGACATAAGCATCGCATCCCCAAACTTTTAGAAACGACAGCTTAGGTTTCTTCCCAAACCATAATTCAAACGGTGTCGTCTCAACGGATTTCGACGGAGCCCTATTTAAAGTGAATGCGGCAGTCTCTAAAGCATAGCCCCAAAAAGATAGTGGTAAATCGGCAAGAGACATCATAGATCGCACCATATCTAATAGAGTGCGATTACGACGTTCGGACACACCTTTACGCTGAGGTGTTCCAGGCGGCGTGAGCTGTGAAACTATTCCACATTTTCTTAAGTGTGTGCCAAACTCGTGACTCAAGTATTCTCCCCCACGATCTGATCGTAGAAACTTGATTTTTCTATCACGTTGATTCTCAACCTCACTCTGAAATTCCTTGAACTTTTCAAAGGTCTCAGACTTGTGTTTCATTAAGTAGACATACCCATATCTACTCAAGTCATCAGTGAGGGTGAGAACATAACGATAGCCACCGCGAGCCTCAACACTCATTGGACCGCACACATCAGTATGTATGATTTCCAATAAGTTGGTTGCTCGCTTCATTGTCCCTGAGAACGGAGTCTTGGTCGTTTTACCCATGAGGCATGGTTCGCACGTGTCAAATGATTTGTAATCAAGAGACTCTAAAAGTCCATCAGCATGGAGCTTCTTCATGCGTTTGACACCTATGTGACCAAGGCGGCAGTGCCACAAGTATGTGGGACTATCATTATCAATCTTACATCTTTTGGTACTCACACTATGAATATGTGTAGCATTACGCTCGAGATTCATTAAGAATAAACCATTTAACATCGGAGCATGACCATAAAACATATCTTTCATATAAATAGAACAACCATTATTCTCGGATTTAAATGAGTAGCCATCTCGCATTAAACGAGATCCTGATACAATGTTCATGCTCAAACTTGGCACTAAATAACAATTATTGAGGTTCAAAACTAATCCCGTAGGTAAATGTAGAGGTAGCGTGCCGACGGCGATCACATCGACCTTGGAACCATTCCCGACGCGCATCGTCACCTCGTCCTTCGCCAGTCTCCGCTTATTCCGCAGCTCCTGCTTTGAGTTACAAATGTGAGCAACTGCACCAGTATCAAATACCCAGGAGCTACTACGAGTACTGGTAAGGTACACATCAATTACATGTATATCACATATACCTTTCGTTTTGCCGGCCTTCTTGTCCGCTAAGTATTTGGGGCAGTTCCGCTTCCAGTGACCACTTTCCTTGCAATAAAAGCACTGAGTATCGGGCTTAGGTCCATTCTTTGGCTTCTTCCCGGCAGCTTGCTTGCCGGGCGCGGCAACTCCCTTGCCGTCTTTCTTGAAGGTTTTCTTACCATTGCCTTTCTTGAACTTAGTGGTTTTATTCACCATCAACACTTGATGTTCCTTTTTGACTTCTACCTCTGCTGATTTCAGCATTGCAAATACTTCAGGAATGGTCTTTTCCATCCCCTGCATATTGAAGTTCATCACAAAGCTCTTGTAGCTCGGTGGAAGCGACTGGAGGATTCTGTCAATGACCGCGTCATCCGGGAGATTAACTCCCAGCTGAGTCAAGCGGTTATGTAACCCAGACATTGTGAGTATGTGCTCACTGACAGAACTATTTTCCTCCATCTTACAGCTGAAGAATTTGTCGGAGACTTCATATCTCTCGACCCGGGCATGAGCTTGGAAAACCATTTTCAGCTCTTCGAACATCTCATATGCTCCGTGTCTCTCAAAACGCTTTTGGAGCCCCGGCTCTAAGCTGTAAAGCATGCCGCACTGAACGAGGGAGTAGTCATCGGTACGTGCCTGCCAAGCGTTCATAACGTCTTGTTCTGCAGGGAGAACAGGTGCGTCACCTAGCGGTGCTTGTAGGACATAATCTTTCTTGGCAGCTATGAGGATGATCCTCAGGTTCCGGACCCAGTCCGTGTAGTTGTTGCCATCGTCTTTCAGCTTGGTTTTCTCTAGGAACGCGTTGAAGTTGAGGACTACGTTGGCCATTTGATCTACAAGACATATTGTAAAGATTTTAGACTAAGTTCATGATAATTAAGTTCATCTAATCAAATTATTCAATGAACTCCCACTTAGATAGACATCCCTCCAGTCATCTAAGTATAACATGATCCGAGTTAACTAGGCCATGTCCGATCATCACGTGAGACGGACTAGTCAACGTCGGTGAACATCTTCATGTTGATCGTATCTTCTATACGACTCATGCTCGACCTTTCGGTCTTCTGTGTTCCGAGGCCATGTCTGTACATGCTAGGCTCGTCAAGTCAACCTAAGTGTTTTGCATGTGTAAATCTGTCTTACACCCGTTGTATGTGAACGTTAGAATCTATCACACCCGATCATCACGTGGTGCTTCGAAACAACGAACTGTCGCAACGGTGCACAGTTAGGGGGAACACTTTCTTGAAATTATTATGAGGGATCATCTTATTTACTACCGTCGTTTTAAGCAAACAAGATGAAAAACATGATAAACATCACATGCAATCAAATAATAATAGTGACATGATATGGCCAATATCACATAGCTCCTTTGATCTCCATCTTGGGGCTCCATAATCATCTTGTCACCGGCATGACACCATGATCTCCATCATCATGATCTCCATCATTGTGTCTCCATGAAGTTGCTCGCCAACTATTACTTCTACTACTATGGCTAACGCGTTTAGCAATAAAGTAAAGTAATTTATATGGCATTTCTCAATGACACGCAGGTCATACAAAAAATATAGACAACTCCTATGGCTCCTGCCGGTTGTCATACTCATCGACATGCAAGTCGTGATTCCTATTACAATAGCATGAACATCTCATACATCACATATAGATCATTCATCATTCATCACAACTTTGTCCATATCATATCACAAAGCACTTGCTGCAAAAACAAGTTAGACGTCCTCTAATTGTTGTTGCAAGTTTTACGTGGCTGAAGTAGGGTTCTAGCAAGAACGTTTTCTTACCTACGTGAAAGCCACAACGTGATTTGTCAACTTCTATTTACCCTTCATAAGGACCCTTTTCATCGAATCCGCTCCAGCTAAAGTAAGAGAGACAGACACCCGCCAGCCACCTTATGCAACTTGTGCATGTTAGTCGGTGGAAGCGGTCTCACGTAAGCGTACGTGTAAGGTTGGTCCGGGCCGCTTCATCCCACAATACCATTGAAGCAAGATAAGACTAGTAGTGGCAAGAAAGTTGACAACATCAACGCCCACAACAAATTGTGTTCTACTCGTGCAAGAGAACTACGCATAGACCTAGCTCATGATGCCACTGTTGGGGAACGTTGCAGAAAACAAAAAATTTCCTACGGTTTCACCAAGATCCATCTAGGAGTTCATCTAGCAACGAGTGATCGGATTGCATCTACATACCTTTGTAGATCACGCGCGGAAGCGTTCAAAGAACGGGGATGAGGAAGGCGTACTCGACGTGATCCAAATCACCGGAGATCCTAGCGCCGAACGGACGGCACCTCCGCGTTCAACACACGTACGGTCAGCGTAACGTTTCCTTCTTCTTGATCCAGCAAGGGGGAAGGAGAGGTTGAGGGAGATGGCTCCAGCAGTAGCACGACGGCGTGGTGTTGATGGAGCTGCAGTACTCCGGCAGGGCTTCGCCAAGCACTATGGAGGAGGAGGATGTGTTGGAGAGGGAGAGGGAGGCACCAAAGATCAAGGTAAGAAGTCCTCCATATCCCCACTATATATAGGAGGGCCAAGGGGGGGGGCGCCGGCCCTAGGAGATCTAATCTCCTAGGGGGGTGCGGCCAAGGGGAGGAATCCCTCCTCCCCAAGGCACCTAGGAGGTGCCTTCCCCTCCTAGGACTCTTCCTTTAGGGTTTCCCCCACCCTAGGCGCATGGGCCCTAGGGGACGTGGCGCCCCAGCCCACTTTGGGCTGGATCCCTTCCCACTTCAGCCCATGGGGCCCTCCGGGATAGGTGGCCCCACCCGGTGGACCCCCGGGACCCTTCCGGTGGTCCCGGTACAATACCGGTGACCCCGAAACTTGTCCCGATGGCCGAAATAGCACTTCCTATATATAATTCTTTACCTCCGGACCATTCCGTAACTCCTCGTGACGTCCGGGATCTCATCCGGGACTCCGAACAACATTCGGGTTACTGCATATACATATCCCTATAACCCTAGCGTCACCGAACCTTAAGTGTGTAGACCCTACGGGTTCGGGAGACATGTAGACATGACCGAGATCGCTCTCCGGTCAATAACCAACAGCGGGATCTGGATAACCATGTTGGCTCCCACATGCTCCTCGATGATCTCATCGGATGAACCACGATGTCAAGGATTCAAGCAACCCCGTATACAATTCCCTTTGTCAATCGGTATGTTACTTGCCCGAGATCCGATCGTCGGTATCCCAATACCTCGTTCAATCTCGTTACCGGCAAGTCACTTTACTCGTACCGTAATGCATGATCCCATGACCAGACACTTGGTCACTTTGAGCTCATTATGATGATGCATTACCGAGTGGGCCCAGTGATACCTCTCCGTCATACGGAGTGACAAATCCCAGTCTTGATCCGTGTCAACCCAACAGACACTTTCGGAGATACCCGTAGTATACCTTTATAGTCACCCAGTTATGTTGTGACGTTTGGTACACCCAAAGCACTCCTACGGTATCCGGGAGTTACACGATCTCATGGTCTAAGGAAAAGATACTTGACATTGGAAAACTCTAGCAAACGAACTATACGATCTTGTGCTATGTTTAGGATTGGGTCTTGTCCATCACATCATTCTCCTAATGATGTGATCTCGTTATCAATGACATCCAATGTCCATAGTCAGGAAACCATGAATATCTGTTGATCAACGAGCTAGTCAACTAGAGGCTTACTAGGGACATGTTGGTGTCTATTATTCACACATGTATTACGATTTCTGGATAACACAATTATAGCATGAATAAAGACAATTATCATGAACAAGGAAATATAATAATAATGCTTTTATTATTGCCTCTAGGGCATATTTCCAACACTCGCGTGCCATGAGTGAGGCATTAGGAGATGGCGGAGTCAGTCTGCAATGACCTCCAAGCATCTGTGGAAAAATATGGGGAGGAGGCTGAGTGGCTTCGCGATAAGTTATGCAAGATCAAAGGAGTTGATCCATGAGGAACAAACCTTGAACTTGCAAGTCCTTGTCAACCCTGGATGCATGTTATCGATGATTAGGGTTCCCTTCCCATCAATAATCATGTTATTGGGTGAGTTGTGGTTAGGGATGAAATAAAGTTGAACCTAGAGCTAGCCGGCTCTCCCCAAAATGCGTTGAGGCGCATCATTTGACTGGACATCTAGGGATAAAGCATTGTTTCTATGCGTGTTGCATGAGCGGTACCTAAGTGAGTTGTACCAACTCATAATACTAGATATGACCCAAAACTAATAGGGGTTAAGATCGTCCGGTGAGACGATTGGGGTTAAGCCCCGATCACTAGCTAAGTTTGAGCATACAACTAAGGAGATATCGGATATTCCCAACTAGGTTATTCATCTGGTGAAGTGTCTGCCACCATTTGATGTTGCTTTCGCCACAACTCTGATGATGATGTTGGATAAGAATGTTGCTCCAGATGCCATCTCCACATAGATGCTAGCTTCTGCCCCTACGAGGACATAAAGGAGTAAGATAGTGGCATGATGGGAGAAAGATGCCACGGTCTTCGTTAAGGTCCAGGGTTTTAGTGCCATAACTCAGGCCTCTTTGGAGTCTTTGAGGCCGTTGTATTGATCCTTTCGTAGTGTGTGCTTTGTCATTTCCTTTTTTGTTGTATGAAACATAAACATGTTAGTTCTAAAATCATTTGCTTGATGTGTTGGAGTGGCTTTGGCTGTCTCCTACTAGGATCTTTGGTTTTCATGTTGGTAAGTTTGATGTGCAACATGTAAATATGTTGGTGAAAAACCGTTTGATACTTGTGTTGGAGCAAGTTTAGTCTTTTCCTACTATGAACAATTGGTCTTTTTGCGATGTAGCCTTTGGATTGTTATTCGAAACTGTTCATTGTTATGTTGAGAGTTTTGCTTGCATGCATAGAATTGGTTAGTCATTCTCAGAATCTATTGTGTTATATAGTGGGACCACAAAATGTGTGTTTAATGGCACAATCGAGCCTCCCGAGCTCCATTTCGACCCTCGCTAGATCCTCGAGTGAGGCGCCCGAAGTCCCATAACTCGTTGAATTAAGATCCCACCATTCAAGTGGGGACCATTACTTCCCTATGTCCCTTTGTACTTGCGACATCGAAGACCATTGCAAACCCAGCATCATTCTGAACCAAGCTAGATACTAGGGTGGGGCGTGCAAGCTCTCGAGCACTTTCGGAAGGGACCGAGGTATGTATGTGTCATGATCGACTAGTTGTAAGCCTAGCTAAGTGAGTAGTGAACGTGCTCGATTCATTTCATGTATACTAGTCCCAAATTGCATGTATGAGCTTGGCAGGAAACTTGTGTGTGCAGTCAATATAGAGAAAAACCATGAATAATATAGAGAAAACCATGAATATCATATGACTAATATAAACTAACATTATAAAAGTAACGAATGCATATAAAAATGTAATTGTAATAGTTGGGTGAAGCCCTGGGTCATCGTGCTAGTAATCGTAGAGTGTGTGACAGACCATGACTGAGTTACCTCTTCGAAATCTTACGTCTTCTTTTGCATAGTGGGTTCGATGGTGGAGGCTAGGGGTGGTGCCATGGTACTCCTTAGCTTCATCCTCCATGTATACAATGGCATCAATCTCCTTCTGTGTCGAGGGGTCCTGGTGCATACATGGTGGGTTGACTGGACACCTCTCGCATTCCCTTGCATTGCTTGGCGTGTTGGTTGCCAACTCGTAGCTCTAGCAATCGAATTTGTTGTCCAAACAACCATAAGTGGTTGTTTAGTCTTTTTCTAACTAACTTGATGATATTTAGAACTGATTCTCGTAAAACCCCAAAACCAAGTTTTTGGAAAACAACTATTACATATATTTGAATAAACGTGTTTATGTTATCCTCAACAACCTTGATCCTACTTCTTAGGCCAATCCATTTTCCACATCTGACAACCTACATCAACATAAAGGCAAACATGGTTATCTACAAAACTAGTTCAAGTTTCTTTTAATCGAAACATGTTTTTTTTGTAAATGTATACCTGATCAGATTATTAACAAAAAAATCTTCTTAAAACAAGCTTTACTAAAACGGGTTGATATTATCCAAAGAACCAGCTAGAGTGCAC
Organism: Triticum urartu; assembly: GCF_003073215.2. Classification (NCBI taxonomy): domain Eukaryota; kingdom Viridiplantae; phylum Streptophyta; class Magnoliopsida; order Poales; family Poaceae; genus Triticum; species Triticum urartu. The sequence continues at coordinate 121,708,962 of NC_053027.1, forward strand.
TTTAAAAATGTTAAAGGTTACGGAGACAACGTGCAAACTCAAATTCTTCCTTTACATGTAGCATTTATATTTCATCTCTCCCATTTCTTCTATGTGTTTACATGCTTCCATAATTTGAACATCTAATCCATCCGTCCCAAAATAACTATCTTGGACTTGGTACAACTTTGTACTAAAGCTGTACTAAGTCTAAGACACTTATTTTGGGATGGAGGAGGTATTTGGCTAAGAACATGTGCTCTCCTGTAAGAACAACACACACTACTCCCACTAATTGTTCATTGGTGCCTCCATGTTGTACAGAAGTTCTCGAAGTGAAGAGCTCGTTATGTGGCTCCATCGTCAGGTATTAACCTATTGACTTACTGTTAATTACTATAACGAAGAAATCACCATTGGAAGAAACCACTATTTCAATATCGTCATGCGGCGAGTTAGATTGCCTTCTCATTAATTACTAATGTTCTCCTAACCCTTTTTCACATGGCAGAAGCATGGACTCTGTGTCTCTCCCTCTCGCTTCATGGTCTCAAATCCCCGATGACATAACTTGGAACATCCTCGTGCTGGTTTCACCACATCCTGTCACCATTGCAAGGATAGCAGCCGTGTGCAGGGCGTGGCGCTCCATTGTCAAGACTAGCAAGTTCCTGAGGAGGCTGATGGAACATCACGGAATAACACCACTCATGGGTTTTTTCACCAACCTCTCTAGCTCAGATCGTTTCCTCCCTTTTGATCAACATCTAGGTGTTGTCGGTGTCCCTCGATTCACCCTGCCCATCTTGTATCCAGACAACCGCCTCCTCACTCTCTCCACGAGCCACTGGGAGGTTCTTGCTTGCCGCCATGGTAAGGTTTTGCTGCTTGCAGGGGCCATACATATGCTCTTAGTGTGGGATCCAATCACTGGCGAGCAGACATTAACACGCCCCCACACCGAACTGACCTACGTCCACGGCACAGTGGTATGTGTCGCCCACCACCACCATGGAAACTGTCACTCTTCACCGTGGGTTGTTGTCTGGATTGTGAGCACCGGCCGCGAAATCAGGGTAAGAAGGTGGTCGTCAGTAACCCAGGCTTGGAATATCCCGCAAGCTCATGTTTGGTTCAACGGCCTGGTTGATTTCCGCCCAAGCACGTTGATCGGTGATGTTTTGTATTGGAATTTGACTAATAACTTCCTCATTGCCTTCGACATGGCTGAGAATCTGCTCCACCCTATCGAGTTGCCCGAAGCAATGCCATCTCTTAAATTCCGACGCCACATCCACGTTGTGCCATTAGACGATGATGTTCTTGGCTTGGCAGTTCTGAACACTTCAGTGCTCGAGATTTGGTCCAGGGTTGGAGGCATCGGTGAAGGATCTTCCTGGGCCATGAACTATACCATCCCTTTGCTTTCCATCATACCCATTCAAGATGATCACATCATAAATCATCATAGGCCACGAGGCCGAATTGTGTGTGTCATGGAGGACAGGAAAGTTATCCTCATTCGTGCTGTTGACGGGGTATATGAAGTTGATTATCAAAGGAAGACATCCACCAAGATCATGGGAGAAACACCAGGGGGGACTATGTTTGCATACGAAAGCTTCTACATTGCAGGTTTACTCACATCATTACATAATTTCCTTACTGCAGACTATGGATGTAATATTTCTTTTCGGCATGATTAATAGATTGCTAGTTTACATTTTTTGGTGATCCCCATCGTGCATCAGGTGTCGCTGGTGTCGATGAGCCATGAAGAAAACCATCATATGAGGAAAGCGGGACCCCCACATTACCCCGCCGCACACCTGCATTCTAGTGGAAATCCGGGAGGCCTCTCCTTTATAAAAACAAAAAGAAAACAGTGTATTGATTACTTTCATTTGTTCACCTTCTTTCAATCATGGTGTGCACATCTGATTTCAATATTCTGTTTTTAAGCCATTTGAACCATGTCATCAATGTACTCCGCTGTATTAGACATCAATAATGTAGGTGCGGAATACTTCTATATGGAAAGCACGTGACTTACTTTTATGTCGTGACGACATAATTTGTTTTGAATAAGCAGCGTTGCTATATCGGCCCAACAGGCATTGTTCGCTTGGTTGATAAGGACTTTTATTAGTGAATTATAGTCATTTTACTAGGGAGAAACCAGTTTTGAAAACAAATGGGAAAACATTCTCCCGCAACGATGCCTTTTGTTTTAGTGTACCACAATTAGAAGTATTGTACATGTTCCTCCGCATATGAGTATGTTTATCTTATGTTAGTGAGGCTACACTATCCCCTAGTATAGTAACTCTTGATTTTGACCCATCTCCTAGTACAATAACTCAATTTCAAGTGATATGGGATTCTGTTATGACAGAACAATTCTACTTATCACACTTTTAGGGGAGGGCATCTATGCCGCCGCCCATGCCTCACAGCACCGCACCAGAATCAACAAATGACACGCCATTTGCTTTCTCATAAAGCTATACTAGTTATTTATACCTTTTGTTTTGTGGACATATCAATTGAGTCTAAAGTAAATCATAAGAGATATCTTCCTAATCTTAGAAACAAACAGACTATATAGAATTAATTACAACTTTAGAAATGAACGACCGGGTGATGTTTGATTTGCTCTCTCACCAACGGGCTATCGACCATAACACACATTCTCTGACATGAAAACGTTTTTGTACCAACCCCCTTCTTGGTCTCAAAAGCTTGGTACGAAATTCACATTCGTAAACAGGTATGACAAAATAACAACCATGAAAAATCATAATAAAATAATTATTGCACTCATGTTCCACATTGAAAGTGATGCTAGATGTACAAAAATAAAATAAAAACCAAACTAAAATGTAATACTACAGAAAACAAAGCTATTCACTTCTTCCACATTAATAAAAGTCATGCTCGGGGGTACACATGCATCCACATTTTCTCGCCGCATGTGAACCTAGAATTGACCTCAAGTCAAGCTAAAACTAGCAGTCTTGTATTCATGTGTGGGAATTTACCACACATGACACTACCTTAGTGAACCGAACAGATGCATTTTTATATTCTTTTTGTAACGCATGGATGCAACATTATTTCTATGTAAAACGTGTCGGGAAGGACTGGAGGGGTGGCGATGCTGATGAACTTGTCGTCGCGGCCAAAGAGGACCGCGCTAGTGGTCGATGATGTGGCAAGAGCCACCACCAACGAGGCGGCTATGGGGCACGACCAGGGTATCCGTTGGGGTTGGGGTTGTGGTAGTGGAGGAAGCAGCCAGATCGAGTCCTTCCTCACTGAGCGGCGTCGAGCGACCAGGTTGTCAAGCTTGGCGGTCTTGGGCCTGATGGCGTTCGTATTGTTGCGGAGGTCGACGAGGAAGCCATCAAGCGTGGCTTTGAACCGCTCGAAGTACTCCTTGATAGATGGATCCATGGCTTCCAGATGTAGACGATCTTGACAAAGACGCTTGGTCTCCATGAACTGCAGCAGAGCAAGGGAAGGAGTGGTGCCTGGCCTATGATACCATATGATAAGAGGGGATGTATTTGGTGCACCGGGGCAATTGGTGTTACCGGTGCACCGATCGCCCATTGCACATTAAAATATGTTCGAAAAAATTCAAAAAAAATTAGTGCATTGACACAACATTAATATACGTTGTCACAAAAATTTAAATCAAAATTCTAAACATTGCTCAAGATACAAAAATGACAAATTTGACACTGAATAGTACGTAACATAAATTGGGCTGCAGTTTTGGCCCATTAGCATATTGACGTCAAATTTGTTATTTTTGTATTCTGAGTATTGTTTTGAATTTTGATTTTAATTTTTGTGACAACATACATTGATGTTGTGTAAATGCACTAAATTTTTTTGGATTTTTTCAAACATTTTTTAATGTGTAACGGGGTGCCGTGCACCGGTACCACGAATTGCCCCGGTGCACCAGATACGTTCCCTATGATAAGAGCCTGTTATGATCTCTCTCTATTAGTCACTTCACCAGAGGAATTTGATCTCTCTCGATTAGTCACTTCACCAGAGGAATTTGATCTCTCTCGATTAGTCACTTCACCATACGAATTGTAGCAGCAGCGTAGCAATTACAGGAGGAGTTACACCAAAAGGAAGAACAGGGATGAACCAGGGATTTTTTTTCAAAACTATCACCTTCTTATAGCTAATTCGGAAACTATAGTACCCATTGCCAAAATATCAAAAATATGACCCTGTCGGCCTTGTTGTGGCCGAAGTGGTAGTTTTCGGCCGGAACTTGGCCGGAAAGGGTATTTCGTCCAGCAGTAGGCCGAAATGAGCCTCAGTTGGGCCGAAGAGGTGTCGTCGGGTGGGGGTGGGCCGAAAATAGTAGCTTCGGCCAAGCCTAGACCGAAATGGGCCGTTTTCGGCCAGCCCGCAGCCGAAAAGCTTTTCGGCCAGGCCTAGACCGAAAAGGTCTGGATAAGGCCAATCCGCGTCGTCACCTTCCTCCTCGTGCTCGCCTCTGTTCTTTCTCGTTCCTCTCGTTCTTCTCTGTAGAGCTCGCGTCTCCTCCTTGATCTCCTCCAATTTGCACTCATTTTCACAACCAAGGCACAGAATAGATAGATCATAGCATTCTCCACCGGCCTACGGTGTTTTTTTTTGTTATGGGATAGTTTTTTGTGCGCTTGGGGGAGGAGCCATGGTGGGGTGGAGGAGGTGCGGTTGGGAAGGAGGTGGTGGTGAGGAGGAGCAGCAGCTGTGGAGGAGGAGGTGGTGAGGAGGAGCAGCAGCTTGGGGGGTGACCGGAGTTGAACCTCCGGTCGTCGAGTGGGCGGCGCTGCCGTTGTCCGGTGGCCGGTGCCGCTGACCGGAAGAGACGCACGCTTCCAAGGTATAACCATGGTGTCACAAATTTTCTCTAAATTGCATAGTTTATTAGTTAGTGTTAATATGTTTGTGGTGGCATTTTAGCGCGTAGTTAGTGTAGCGGGTAATATTAGTGTTCGTTGTGATTAATGAGAAGATGACGATGTATGACAGGTGAAAATGTCTGAATCAGTAAATTTGACTGTTTACTACGGCGCTGGTAATGTTCGATATAATGAGTTGGGAGTTGATCTTAGTGAGTTTAAAAATGACGTCATGACACTAGCAGACCCGGACAGACTGGACATTAGACAATTGAAGTACTGGTTGACAACTAGTTTCGGGCTAGATCCTGAAGTATGTTCCGTCAGTATTCATGCATTGTGGACCAAATCTTGTAAAAATGTCAAGTGGGAGTTGATGCCGGTAGATAGGAGCCAACATTGGTTGTCCCTGTTAAGACGCTGCCGAGACCGAAGAATCCACCCATATGCACTTGTGCAACCTGTGCCGAAGGAGGAGAATGCCGTACAACTCCACAGGGGGTATGAACACGGCCAAGGCAGTGAAGTGGCTAACGAGATTGTTTTATCCGGGTCACAGCCACAAGATGTGGATGCTAGCCAACCCGAGAAAGAGTCAGACTATGTGCCACACAATGTTTGTGGTCCTGATACTGGGCAGAGTAGCCAGTCGATAATATTAGCTGGTTCTGGTTTTGCTGATGGGGATGAGGAAGGGGATGAAATGCAGAGGGTGATGGAGGAAGAGGACGAGGATGGATTGGTGGAGGAACTGGATTCTGAAAATTCTGAGAATGAAGTGGAGGTACCGATTCCTTCTGCATGGGAGCAGGACATATCCACCGGCCTTACGGTCAACGATGGCCATGAGACTCCATTGGCAGTATAATCTGAACCAAGTACAGATAGGGGCTATGTTTGATATAAAGAAAAAATTAAAGTATGCGGTGATAAAGTGGGCTATGTCTACGCAGAGGGTTTTTCGGACACACATCAAGTCCAACAGACTATACTGTGAAATATGTTGAAACAAGTTGTCCTGAGAAGGTGCACGGGCACGTGTCGAAGTATGACATCCACTGGGTTGTCACCATTGTCGTCCCACATAATTGTGTGAGGAAGAACCTGCTGGTGAAGCATCCGAACCTGACTTCAAGTCTCATTGCGCAACTCATGTATACTGAGATAGTAGAGAAGAAAGATATGGAAGCAAAACACATCCAGACAGCAGTGAAGGTCAGATGGAATTATGTCATTCCTTATGGGAAGGCTTGGAGGGCTAAACAAAAGGCTATGGAGGAAAGGTTTGGGACGTTCTTCGACTCATATGATAATGTTGTCCGTCTCCTGGGCATACTGAAGGAGAGGAACCCCGGCACTTATGTGAACGTACAACACATGAGCCACCTCCTTCACAGCCAGGGAGCTCTTCCTGGCATGAGCCACCTCCTTCACAGCCAGGGAGCTCTTCCTGGTATGAGCCACCTCCTTCACAGCTAGGGAGCGCTTACTGGCATCAGCAGATGAATCTAGGTAACACTACTCACTACATTCTTTTGAACAGTGTAGTAATTGTTCTTGCATTCTAAGCAGTCACTGATGCTTACTGGTGGTGCTTCGTTCATGCATTTGCATCAATTTTACATGTTTTACTTTACTGCAGGCGGCAACCAGTCGCAACCGTTCATGCATTCAGAGCAGTCACCGATCCTTAGTGGTGGTGCTTCGTACTTTGAGGGCGACCGCGAGGATGATGACCAAGCTACAAACATTTATGGCTTCTCGCAGACAGTGTTTCACACTCCACCACCACCACCGACGCAGGAGACACAGACTGACAGACGAGGTTAACTATGGTCGTGGTTATCGCGAGCCTCGTCCACCGCCTCAGCGCTTATCGCCTTCCGGTCCTCGCCCGAGGAAGACCCAGACTCGTCGTCGTCCCCCGCAGTGATATGCTTATCTATCTATCTATGACTCATTATCTATGTTAGTTTCAGACTATTCGCAGCTGTGTGTCAGTATTTATGTATGAGACATGCTTCATGCATGTGTTACTATCGCACTTGCTTCTATGTGATCAGGAGACATATATTGTTTTATGTATGCGAGAGACATATTACTATTAATTCGCATTCTTATTCCAGTTACATTTCCAAATAGACTACAACCGATAATTAAGATACAAGTACATCTGAATTAAACGGTGCGGCTGAACTTGTGCAATACATCTTACATACTACAAAATGAAATTCAGATAGAACATAATGCCCTACAATAATACAATACAAACTAATGATGCAAATACATCTGAATGAAACGGTACAACTGGAATACATCTTACATACTACATGAAGTCATCATCGTCATCCTCCGTTGATGCAACCCTCTTGCCCTTCGACGATGCGGTCCTCTTGCCCTTCGTCGGTGCAGAACTCTTGCCCTTGGTCAATGCAGAACTCTTGCCCTTCGAGGATGCAGAACTCTTTCCTTTGGACGATGCAGAACTCTTGCCCTTCGACGATGCAGAACCCGGAAGCGGCGGCATGAAGATATCATCATCGTCCTCGCTCTCCTCAGTCCATAAAAATGGATGCTTTTCAGCAGTCCTTCTGAAAGTTTCACTCTTCGGCTCCACCACCTTCTTCCACCTTTCATGCAACCTAAGAAGTTCTTTACGTACCTCCTCATAGGTCCTTTCAGGCCACCCAGACCTACGTAATTCGTGAGCCAACTCATTCATTATGGTGTCACTACCGGTGAGTTCGTCCCATGGAACTATCCTATTGTCCATCCTGAAATCGGTAGTTAGACTCAGCAGAGTGCTGCTCATCTCAGGGTGAAAACTACGATCGAATGGATAATGGGACATCTCGACTACACTACACTGGAATGCTTATCCATCTCCGCCTGAAGGGGGTTTTATAGATACAAAGGAGAAAATGGCGGGAAAGAATAACTGCGGTATGGCGGGAAAGGGTTGGCGGGAAGGGATTAGCGGGAAGGGGTTGGCGGGAAAATAAGGCGGGAAGGGGTTGACGGGAAAATAAGGCGGGAAGGGATTGGCGGGAAGGGGTTGGCGGGAAACGGGTGGCGGGAACATATGGCGGGAAGGGGTTGGCAGGAAACGGGTGGCGAGAAAATACATTTCAGTGTATTGTATGAGCCATGCAACTTCGGCCTACATGAGACCAAAAAGTATTTTTCGGCCTAGACTTGATCAAAAAGTCTATTTCGGCCAAGACTTGACCAAAAAGTCCTACTTCGGCCTATACGTGGCCGAAAAGTCCTACTTCGGCCAAGAGATGGCCGAAAACTCCACTTCGGCCTAGCTGTGGCCGAAAAGTCCTACTTCGGCCCAGAGATGGCCAACGGGCTACTACTTTTGATTTTTAAGAAAATCATGCTTCCGAAAATGCTATAAAATATATCATAGTTTTGAAAAAAAAATCTGAACCAGGCACCTGTGTTGGCCTTGCAGCTGGCCACCAGGCACCTGTGTTGGCCCAAGGACAGGCCCCTGTAGGTGGGCTGGTTAGGCAAGGGCCCTAACACAATAGCTGCTGCAGGTGAACAGGAAATAGTACAGCAAGCACAATTGGGAAACCAACATTTGAATAGTATAAATTTTGTATAGAACACTTGAAGGTTCTTTTTAAGAACATAAATCAGAAGACGGCCAGTAAAACGAGTAGACAGAGTTAATCCATTTAGGCTCCCGCCTTGTCTGTATTTTCGGGGCATCTCAGTTCCCAAATGACTTTTCTGCTCACATTTGTTTTCCCACTACATTTATCGATATTGTCCACTTCAAAATTTGTGAATAGTACAAACAAAAGGTGGAAGTTATTCACAGCTCGAGAATATACCACACCCACACTCTACAATCTACAAACAAAATCGACATTCCCATCAGGTATGGAAATAGTGGCGCTCGGTTTGGCTCGTTCTTCCTCTCCTTTTCTTCTTCCTTTTCGTGTGGTGCGCGCAAAGATGTTATTGTGTCGGCACACCAATCTGACGCAGGGCAGACTTGATGTCCTCTGTAGTGCAACCCTGGACTTCGATGATGTTGGAGCTGTCCAGTGCAACGACATCCTGCAAGGGGTATCTCCGGACTGTGTGGATTCTGTTTGCAGCAATGTTGAAGTCGCCCTTCAGGATTATGGTCCTGTGGAGACCCCCTAGCAGCTCTTCGTAATCGGAATCACCACTTTCACCAACCATGACCACGATATTTGGCAACTCTATCCCCCACCGTACAAACAAGTACCTTGAGAAACAAAAAGTTCAATCAGCAGGATTAAGATAGTTTACACTTTACAGGCACGGCAGGTGGCCAACTGCTTAAGGGGGGGAAGACAACTGATATTAGCCATCTGTTCCAAATATCATCTTGCTTTAAATACTCCCTCTGTAAACAAATGTTAGACGTTTTAGGTCACTGCATTTGTTTACAGAGGGAGTAGTTAATATAAGATTCCTGGCATTGCTAATTTCAGAGGGAATGCTATACCTTTTTTTCGATTTTAAGAGGGGAAATATCCTACATACTCCCTGTTCTCTAATTGATGAAAATTGGTATGCAAACACACACCCTTTCATAAAGATTGGGTACAAATAAAACTACAACCAAAAGCGGGCCTAATCCGCATTTGTATTGAAAGAACTTGCCATTTAGTGTTCTCCTATTGCAAACACGCGCTTACTGTTCTGAATAAGAAATTATGATATGGTGACAAGGTAAACTGATAAATGGAGACAAATAATCAGCAAAAGAAAATGACAAACCTTATTGCCTGAGAACGTGACGCATGAATAGGAGTTACAGACAGTCTGGTAGCGCTGTGGTTATACAGCGCATTACAACGTAGCGACTGGATTCTCATCAACTTCCTCAACTCCTTTAGGGGAGGCAGCTAGATGAAGGGAGAGAGAACACCACATTAGAGACATTGTGAAGGAACTTCCACAAAATATTAAGCACAGATAAGGCGATCCACGAAGTAAAAGATTAGGGAAAATGTAAAGCCTACATGATTTGGATTGACCACTTTAAATGCAAGACAATATGTAGAAGAGTGTTCTGAATCTTCAAAAATCATTTGCCTTTCAATTCTTCCCTTTCTTTCAACCACAGAAGTAGCCCATTTCACAAGATACTTTCTTAGACCTTCTCCTCCCCAACGATACTCAATATGTGATTGATGATTTCGATCTATTACATGGGTAACCTTGGAATTGCTTGGCGTATTACCAGAATATGAAGGATAGTAAATGCTACTCCCACTGTTGCAGATGAAAGCATCAAAACCAGCAGGATGCATGCCTACAGATACTAGAAGTGAACATATCTCTGATATTGTTAGCGAAGTTGACAGCACGAAACCAGTTGAAGCCGGTGTGTTTTCTGTATGTGCGGCCTCAATCGCATTTCTGATGATCCGCACTAGATTCTCCTTGTTAACAGAGTCTACAGAAATAACAATGATATGCTTCCTTCCTGATATAGGTGCCTTACTCCTTTCCTCTTCGCTACCGACAGCAGGAGATCTCATGCCAAGAGTCAATATCCTTGACAGGTGATTCTTGCAATGTTCAGGCCAGGAAAATTGGTGAATATTTTTTAGTCCATTTTCTCTGCACCTTGACCAAAGTTGCTTCTCGGAAAGAAGTTTATACAGTGCATCTGCAATGGCATTCTGATCATGTGGATCGACAAGGAGACCATTGTTGAGCACCTGCATAAGAAACGACCAGAGAGCGGACACAGTGATGCCCGCTTGAAATGAGTTGATGCATTTTTGTTTACGTTAATAGCATGGCACAACGTAAGTGTAAGGCCCACGTACCTGATGAATTTCAACAGGAGCTCCATTTTTTGTAGCAATAACAGGCAAACCATTCATAGCGGCCTACTCATGGATATAAAATACTGGTTCTAATTAGGAAACTGAAAAGTTAATTGCTGCAACATGAAATTAGAGTCTCTAATTCTGACCTCTATCAAGGTAACACCAAATTGTTCAAAATAAGCCACGTTAACAAAAGCCCCCTGAAGAATAGATGATCAGCATCCATGTAACCAGGACAATAACAGAAGCAACAATGAACTCTACCACACTATACCATAAATAAATAAATAAAACAGTTTCAGATCATTAAATCAAGAATCCACTCTTCATTTTATTTGAAAACTTTCTCATTTATGTATATCCACAGGCATGAAAGAAGACATAATAAATAAGTGAATATAAGTAATGCGGAGGGAACATGAAAGAAGCATGACCAAGCTAGCACAAGTGTATTCATGTTGCGTCATGAACAACATACCTTAGTTCTTGTGGCTAAACGGTAAATGTCAGGAACTTCAGAGTGCTTGTGATGCTTGGGGTATGCCACTTGACCATACAAATCGTATTCGTCTATTAGTGTAAGCACAGATGTCAAGACAGAAGCACTCGTGTTGTGCATCTTTGAAATAGCCTCACGGTTACCCATTATTAGTGTCTACAATGCAAAATTAGAAGTTTACACAACGAAGGATAGTATCATTCAGAAACTACATATAAGGAAACAAACCACATAAAATCAAGATGATCAGGTCCAATCTTACGAGATTTGCGAGCTCCCTCAGTGGGCGGCACTCACCAAATGCCTTTACAAGTGTTGTTATATTCTTTTCAGGATATGGACGGGCAACAGCCAAAATCATAGGCTTCCGAGGATTTGTAAAGAAGCGCATTATCTGCCATCAGTTGGACATGCATGAATTATCAGTACTTAGAAATACAAGCTTAACAGGAACAAACAATCATTCTTCAATAATTACTGAACAAAGGTTACACTAGTAAAAGTGACCTGAGACCAGATAGGCGGATCCTCAGAGGCTGGGCCATGATTTTCTTCTTCACCATCTATATCGAAATCATGAATTATATGACCAAATTCAACACCAGGAGGAATTATCTGCACAGCCAGGAATGGGAAAATATGTATGTTAAGGAATTGTAATAGACGATGCGTGCAAAGTAAAAACTAAAGCCCGTGATAATACCTTAAACTACAAATACAGTTGCCATAATTAGAAACTATTGCGAGGGATGGGGGGATGTGTGTGTGTGTGGGGGGGGGGGGGGGGGGGGGGGGGGGGGGGGGGGGGGGGGGGGGGGGGGGGGGGGGGGGGGGGGGCGGGGGGGGGGGGGGGGGGGGGGGGGGGGGGGGGGGGGGGGGGGGGGGGGGGGGGGGGGGGGGGGGGGGATTGTTTACTCACAACCATACGAGGCATATAACGCCCATAGCAGTTAGCACCACGCTTGACTCTTGCTCGAAGCTTCCTTGCAAGTATGACCTCAAAACCATCATACAAGTTCCACTGCTCTTCTATCTCTTGCCTAGTACTAGCAATAACAATTTCAGATGCATCAAGAGACAATTCCTCCGCCTCGATTCGGCGCATTATTTTGTATGTCATATTTATTTCTTCCCTTGATTGTCGCCCTTGCTTGAGAAGCCCTTCCAGTTTATCTTTCCCAAGGAAATGTCCTGTAAATGCCATAGGCAGGTTAAGTGCTCCTGATAACAGGGTAGCAGCTATTCCCGCGCTGGCGTAATGCCCATGAATCACAGCAGGCCAGACTGGATGCCCACAGCCGATTTCTTCACCAATTGTTTTTGACATCCGCACAATATGGCTGAGTGCACCATCAACAAATTCTTGAATGAAAGGCCATAGACGTTCTTTAGTCAGGTACATATCTCTTGGTCCAAATGGTATCCGAATGATGTATCCACCACTGTTCTCTCCCTTTTCCTGTTTGGAATTTTTAAAGGTTGTTGAAACCAACATTTCTGCAGGTTCACCATAACTACGATCAAAATTTGGTGCCAAAATTTGTCTTGTCAGCAAATCAACCCGGTAAACTCCAGGAGACGAACTCAATGCTTTAGCAAATTCAACCACATATTTGACCTACAAAATGGTATATAAAAAAATTATGTACTTGAAACATGAAATAGGGAATGTAGGCCCCATATGTAAGGGGGAAAACAGGATGGGGGTGTGATGAGAAGGTTAGTGCAAGTTTGAATTTTACCAAGAACCTATTTAAACACAAAAAGAAAAAAAAGAAAAACATCAAGCCCTCCATCCAGTGGGCCTTAAATGCAACTGGAAAACAAGCATCAGATGTTATCTAGAGCCTATTTAAACGCAGGAGAAGACGAATCCAGGCTACAAAAGCAACTCTCCTTAGGATACACACTAGAGTGAACTCTGCACTGTAAAAGGTTGGGAATATCTGTGATATTCATATACTGTACCAAGTTCAATTTGAGATGCGAGTTAATACAAGATAATGTACTAACTGGACCACTATGTGCAACTGCAATCATGCAAGCAATCAATCAATCATGTGTACTACTTAGTCGTGCAAACATATTACCTGGCCACCAGTATCTGAATCTCGGCCTAGCTCCATATTCTCACCACGGACAAGACCATGGAGACTGCAGCACAAAACATGAATGGTTAACATACATTACAATTCAACACAAACATGTATGTCACTTCATTTGACAGTTGCACAGCTGACAAAGAACCATGCCATCGGTTCTGAGTCTAAAGGATGGATTATAAAGCGGTGAAACTAAATTTATTCTGTCAGAGTGTGAAGTTCTTCAAAGCATTGTTTATAAGGTGGTAAGGCGAGCACCAACCGCCCTGACGCCTAAGCACGTGATGAATTGATAAAACATTAGTCTTGCAATCCTAGCTCTAGTGCAGATTTACAGCCTAAAAGCCAGCACAGCTGCAGAAATTCATTAGCAATATAAAAATATAAACAAAATTTATATGTAGAAACAAGATACGAGTTAAAAATTGTCTCCGCTCTTTCCTAAAAAATGAAGATGTGCAGAGTGGAAAAGGGTCGTCCTTCGCGACCAGACTATTTCATAACACAATAATTCAGATATGTGAATACCCAGAGTGGATACATGAATGCAATGCACAAACATTACACCTCACCACCTCGGTTTAAAGGTAATCTTTAGAATCAGGGTATCAATTATCAAAGCAAGACAATCCCTTGCAGTTTATTTCTTTAATGTGATAGTGCTCAGGGACAGGAGGGGCTTTTGTCCATTTGAGTGTCACGAAGAAGAGGTATCACTATAATTAAGTTTTGCTGCTTCATGTATCTCCAAGGATTTTATTCATTAAGAAAGCGATTTGTTGTGAACACCTTGTTATTATGGATAGGCAGAAAAAAAACACTTGGTGCATCATTGTGAGCTCCCTGTGGTACAGGTTACTTTGAATGTATGGAAGAAGAATGTTCTTCCTCCTATCTGGTTAAGTATATTATATTCAGCATCAGATAATAGAATGTGCCTTATGAAGAGATTAACATGTTATCTGCTCCTGGTGGTTATGTTGAAACAATATTCTCCGTACCTGATCAATACAATGTACAGCTTGTCAACTGAACTTGTCTTGGGTGAGACCCCTGTGGTGCTATCACCATAGGCAACAGATGGGTCACCAGCATCTTCTCCCTTTTCACCTTCAAAGAGATCTTCAGACATATCCGCTGTAGCATCAATTCGTGTTTTCTCGGTTTCTGGATGCCTTTTCAACAAACGACAGGCTTCTTCTTTCTCTAACTGCATATCAGAACATATATATGACTGACGCAGGAGAGGCTAGACCGCTAGAATTATAGAGTGGACACAGTCCAATATTGGACTTTAAAAAAATGTGCTCTTTGATATAAAATGTAGTAGAACTAAATAAGTGGATCGGGAAGTTACCCAGAAAGTAAAAATAAAATTGTAACTGAACTGAACTTAACTGGGAAACTGGTGGTATACTATATTATTATGTGCAAAGTTATCTACTTCAGGTACAGAGAAAATAGATGTTAAGAAAGGGATACGCAGATTCAACATGTCTTGTTGTGTCAGCTAGCGTGTATTCACAGAACTCCCTTCGTTTCCAGCAAATATGACAATTGTGCAAGGTATTTTCATAACTGTGCATGAATTATCAAGCGACACCTTTCACATGCTAATTATAAGGTACAGGTAACATTAAAAATCCGAGGACAATCAGATTATAGCATAGTATCATAGCTGTAGTAGGCAAGTATATTGTCTTATAAATAGCTCAAGCTTCAAGGAAAAAATGCACCAATTCCACCCACCATTCTTTGCATGCTAGTACCTACTCCCTCCGTTCCTAAATATAAGTCTTTGTAAAGATTCCATTAAGAACCACATATGGATGTATATAGATGCATTTTAAGTGTAGATTCATCCATTTTGCTCTGTATGTAGTCCACCTAGTGGAATCTCTACAAAGACTTATATTCAGGAACAGAGGGAGTATATTTCTTCAGTACCCGCAACTAATTTCTGTGCAATTTCATCATCAATGGCCACAAGTCTACCACTATAAAAGAATGCCAAGCATCCTCCATAAATCAATCGAGAACTGCAACTCCTCTGAACAGATCTGCCGTCTTCTAACTATCACCTACACCACACCACATATTTGATTCTTTTCAGCCTTCAGCTACTTCTGAGCAAAACTAGACCGACCTAATAACTCGCTGGAGCTTTCCGTTCTCTGTACAGAATCGCCCAATAGAACCTCGCACAAGGAAGCTACTACAATCCCAAGAGAGACGAGCTCACCTCCTTCTTCTTCCTCGCGAGGTTCCAGATCCTCCATGTCATGTTCTCCAGCCGCGTGTTCCTCTCCTGCGGGCTCCGCATCGCGTTCGCCTGCGACACACACCGCAGATCGATCAAACAAATCCGAAGCGGAGCAGAGAAATCCAAAAGGGTAGGATTCGTGCTTGCGCGTCGGCCACATACCCGGAGCCATGTCTTGTAGAGGTCGGTCTCGTCGTAGCCGGTGATGACCTCCTCGACGAAGTAGCGGGCCGGGGAGAAGTGGCCACGCTCGCGGAGGAGCAAGGAGGGGCGGTCGCCGCCGACGGCCGACTTGCCGGCGTCGAGGATGGCGTCCAGGTAGCTGTTGATCCAGTTGTCGTTGCCCACCATCTTCGCCGCCGCCGCCGCAGCCGCCGCCGCAGCCCCGGAGAGATCGGGGGATGGGAAGAGTGGAGGCTAAGCCAAAAGAGGGAGGTGGGGAGGAGGAGGAGGTGAGGAGAAATGACGAGGCGAAAGGAAAGTACCAAACCAAAACAAAACAAGAGAAAGAAAAAAATAGCGGCCTGGTAATAATGGAGCGAGACAGTCTGGTACGTTTGGACTTTGGAACCAGTATACAATACAATACACACAATAGTATAATGGCAGCATCAATATGAGATGCCATTTTTAAAATTTTGATTCCCTGTCCTGTTTCATGATTTAGATTAATCGATGGAATTTGAATTATTGGATGTAACAACTTTTCCTCCTCATCTTTTACCCTCAAGAAAACTTTTCCTCCTCATTTTTTGATGAAGATTATGAAATCGCTCGTTTTTCAATTATGAACGATTTGAAGTTGGTAGGAACCATGCATTTATCATGTAATCGTGACATCGCCGGTGCAACAAGGTGTGTGCCTCCTACAAATTGTGCACTTGGTTTCCAGGCACCGCATCAGTCTCCTCCACATAACACGCATTATGATTAATCATTCCTTGATGATGACCAAGTATCGTCACCATCACATTTCCATTTTAGACGAGATCCAAGTGTTTAATGTGATCCAAGTGCTTAGGGTGTTTGCCATGTGTACATAAAACATGTCCATAAGCGAACAAAAAAAAAGACAATCATCATATATTGCCCTTATATATTATGAGTGTAGTTCACAAGCTATAAAGCACTAAAATAATATTACTTGTATGCATGTCAATATTAAACAAAGTTTGCATGGCAAATCTATGAGTTATTTTTTCTGAAGTGAAGTGCGGGTCTCAACTTATGGACTACTTTGGCTATATATGTTGTCACACACTTAAAACATCTTTAGCAGATCCCGTATAAGCTCGTCGGCCCTTATAATTCCGGCGATTTATAGGAAACGTTAAAATTTCGGCCTGGACAGATCCTGTGAAGAAGGCCATGCCCAAAAAAATATACGTGCGGCCCATAAAACCCCAGCTCCGCCACTATATTTACCGGATCCGACTCATTTTAGGGTTCCTATCCGCCAAAGCCCCCACCTTTCTCCACTGCAATTCCTCTTTATCCGACGCCAAATGCACCCACTCTGGTGGCCATTTTTCGCGCGCACAACCCCTTTTCGACTGCCTCAATGTCGAGCGGAGGTCGTGGGCGTGGTGGCCGAGGGGGGCGCGGCGTCACTCTGTGCATTTTAAAACCAAACCGAAAAACCATACCGAAAATAAACCGAACCGAACCGATTTTATGGTTTTTATGGTTTCTGGTTTCGGTATGGTATGAACTTTCCATACTGATTTGAACTTTGGTTTTTATGGTATATACCGAAAAACCGAACGATTAACCGAATAAACCGAAGTAAAAATAAATTTATATTTCTTGAGATGAACAACCGTACAAGTTGTCATTTTTCTTGTACATGAGTCAAATTCACTGCTAAGCATATAAATTTTTCTTGTAACATAGTCATTTTTCTCTTTTTAAAAGACTAAGCACGTCCATAACCATCAACAGATGAATCAATGCATGCATATATACTTATATATATAGTCATATACTATTTGTGTAAAATAGTATGTGTTTTGAATCATAAATTTGCAAATTATTATTACGTCATTTTCAAATTCGCGTCAACTTTGGTTTTTACGGTATATACCGAAACCATACCGAAATAATTTGGTATATACCGAAACCGAACCATATTTTATTTTCATACCGTATTTACCGAAGTATTAATACGGTACAAACCAAAAAACCGTATAAACCGAACCATGTAAACCGAATAAACCGAACGCACAGGGTGAGCGCGGCGGCTCACTGCTGCACAAGCGAGACCGCCACGACGACGAGCCTGGGAGCTCCATCCGTCCCCACCCTCAGTCGAGGAATGGTGCCGCGTGCAGGCGAGGGAGCGCGGTGCTCTCTCCCGCAGCGGCGCCCGGAGGACGTGGAGGGTGTTCGACCGCATCGGGGACCACTTTTGGCCGACCACCAAGTGTTTCCGCGAGGCGGAGCTCGAGCTTGTCGAGGCAAAGGAGGCGGTCGCAGCCAGAGAAGGAGTCTCTGCACGGCTCAAGGCGGCCAAGGAGGAGTAGCAACTCGCCTTCACTCTCTCCAACTCCACGGTCGTGTATTATCTCCATGTCAAGAAGGACTAGAGTAGTTTAGATTAGGCTTATCTAGTATGTTTAAGTTTGTGTGTTCGAATGTGTGATTAAATTCTGGCGAACTATGGTGGCAAACTCTATGTTTAAATTATGCAATGTTGTACGAAGGATATGCTTTGCCGTGCCTTCCGCGGTAACCGTGAAATCGTTTTACAGTATTCCTTAAGTGAAATTTGCGGTACCGCGGTTTACAGGATATGCTAAAGATGCTCTTAGTTAGCTTATGGCCAAGTACCACAAATTTACTACGGATAACTTGAGTTATACACACTTTGGATGTTTACTTCTTTATTGTCTATCTCACACCACAAAAGAGGATTTGGGGCACGCATATGTGAGATTGGCTCATGATTCAAAAGTGTTTTGGTCTTTGCGTGTGCTTTAGCCCTTGGGGTCCATGTGTGCAGTTTTTTCACAACTTTTGGCACCTACATCCACCCCACCTCTCATGTTTTTCCTTTTGACTTCCAAATCTGTACCTATTATATCTTTTCAATTGAAAGTTTAATTTGTGTTCTGGTTGCATATATGTGTCCCTTGCGACGAGGGCTTTAATGCAAGACCACTCTTGAATACGTTTTCATCAATTTTATAAACTTCGCCAACTTTCAGCTATTAAAATTTGAAAAAATAAAGGATAATTTCAACAAGTTTCAAATACTAAAACTTAAATCTTGCGCCCAAAACCATAAGACATAAACCCTAAAAACAAATAGCATTAGCAAAACTTGGTGAAAGTTGATAAAAACTTAATATTACAGCTATCAAGTTTTAATATTTGAAAAACACGAATATGCAAATGAAACATAAACTAGACTTTCGATTCAAAAGATATACTCCCTCCGTTCCTTTATGTAAGGTGTATTATTTTTGGCACCGTGACCAAGGCACATAATTATAGACATGTTAGGACGGAATTACCCTTGGCAAATTTATTGGTTAGTGGCAAGTAAATTAGTTAGTTCAGAAAAGTAAGAGATACATGCAATCGATATAGAGATAGTTTCTTTTTTGCTACAAGGAGAGATACAGACAATCAGGAGAGAGATATTTTCCTTTTTCTGGAGGGCTAACAACGGAATTATGAGGAATTAGAAGAAATGCACCTTACATTCTAGAATTTTATCAAAAAACAAATAGACCTTATATAAAGGAACGGAGGGAGTAATAGATTCAAATTTGAAAGTCAAAAGAAGAAGCATGAGAGGTGGGATGAGTGAAGCTACCAAAAATTGGGAAAAGTTGTCATGCATGAACACAACGTCCATAAATTAAGTACTAATTGTTGGGGAACATTGCATGGGAAACAAAAAAATTCCTATGCTCGCCAACATCAATCTAGGAGATGAACATCTACGAGAGGAGAGATTGGATCTACATACCCTTGTAGATCGCTAAGTGGAAGCGTTAAGAAACGCAGTTGATGTAGTCGTACTCTTCACGATCCAATCGTGGTCCAATCCGATCTAGCGTCGAACGGATGACACCTTCGTGTTCAGCACACGTGCGGCTCGATGACTCTCCTCCTTCTTGATCCAGCAAGAGAGGGAGGGGAAGTAGATGGGATGTCAACCAGCACGATGGCATGGTGGATATGGTGGTGGAGCAATCCCAGCAGGGCTTCGCCAAGCGCCTCCGAAACTACGAACGAGGAAGAACGGGAGAGAAGGGAGGCCGCAAGGTGTGGGAATTGTTGTCTCCAGCCCTTGCACCTCCTCCCTACTATATATAGGGGTGCTGGAGGGCTAGGGGCGCAACCCTAGCCCATCCTCCAAGGAGGGGAGGCGGCCAAAGGGGGAGGAGTGTCCTCCAAGCCAAGTGGAGGGCCCTCTTCCTTAGGGTTTCCCTTCCCCTAGGTGGATGGGCCTTAGGGGGCTAGTGCGCCTGGACCAATAATGCTAGGACGCCCTATATAGCCCATGCACGCCCTAGGTGATGGAGGGATCCTTTCGGACTCATTTGTAACCCTCTGGAACCTTCTGGAAGCTTCCCGGTAAAACCTGAAACTTTTTCGATAGCCAAAATATGACTTTCCATATATAAATCTTTACCTTCAGACCATTCCAGAGCTCCTCGTGACGTCTGGGATCTCATTCGGGACTCCGAACAACATTCGGTCACCAACATGAATATCCCAATACTACTCTAGCGTCACCGAACCTTAAACGGGTTCAAGAATCATGTGGACATGACTGAGACACCTCTCCGGTCAATAACCAATAGCGGGACCTGGATGCCCATATTGGTTCTCACATATTCCATGAAGATCCTTATCGGTCGAACCACGATGCCAAGGATTCAATTAATCTTGTATGTAGTTCCCTTAGTCTAGTGGTATGTTACTTGCCCAAGATTCTATCATAGGTATCTCCTTACCTAGTACGATCTCATTACCGGCAAGTCTCTTTACTCATTCCGTAATACAAGATCCCGCGACTAACTCCTTAGTCACATTGCTTGTAAGATTCTTGTGATGTTGTATTACCGAGAGGGCCCAGAGATACCTCTTCGTCATACGGAGTGACAAAACCCAGTCTCGATCCATGCCAACCCAACAGACACCCTCGGAGATACATGTAGAGTGCCTTTATGATACCAAGTTACGAAGTGACGTTTGATACACACAAGGCATTCCTCTGGTGTCAGGGAGTTGCATGATCTCATGGTCTTAGGAATAGATACTTGACATGAAGAAAGAAGTAGCAATAAACTAATACAATCAAATGTTATGCTTATGGTTGGGTCTTGTCCATCACATCATTCTCTTAATGATGTGATCCTATTATCCAATGACAACTCATGTCTATGGTTAGGAAACCTTAATCATCTTTGATCAACGAGCTAGTCTAGTAGAGGCTCACTAGGGACACGTTGTTGTCTATGTATCCACACATGTATCTAAGTTTTCGATCAATACAATTCCAGCATGGATAATAAAGATTATCATGAACAGGGAAATATGATAATAACCAATTTATTAGTGCCTCTAGGGCATATTTCCAACAGTCTCCCACTTGCACCAGAGTCAATAATCTAGTTCACATCGCCATGTGATTAACACCTAATATGTTGTGGGGTTCGGTCATGTTTTGCTTGTGAAAGAGATTTTAGTCAATGGGTCTGCAACATTCAGATCCACGCGTACTTCGCAAATCTCTATGTCATAATGTAGATGCTTCTACCACGGTCCACTTGGAGCTATTCCAAATGGCTGCTCCACCATATGTATTCGGTTTGCTACTCAGAGTCATCCGGATTGGTGTCAAAGCTTGCATCGACGTAACCCTTTATGCCAAACTCTTTATCACCTCCATAACCGAGAAACATTTCCTTATCCCTCTAAGGATAATTTTGATCGTTGTCCAGTGATCCACTCCAGGATCACTCTTGTACCCCCTTGCCAGACACGTGGCAAGGCACACATCAGGTGCGGTACACAACATGGCATACCGTATAGAGCTTATGGCTAAGGCATAGGGGACGACCTTCGTCCTTTCTTTTTCTTCTGCCATGGTCGAGCTTTGAGTCTTACTCAACTTCACACCTTACAACTCAGGCAAGAACTCCTTCTTTGACTGATCCATTTTGAACTCCTTCAAAATCATGTCAAGGTATGTGCTCTGTGAAAGTCTTATCAGGCGCCTTGATCTATCTCTATAGATCCTAATGCCCAATATGTAAGAAGCTTTACCCAAGGCTTCCTTTGAAAAATTCATTTCAAACATCTCTCTATGCTTTCTAGAAATTCTACATCATTTTCGATCAACAATATGTCATCCACATATACTTATCAGAAATGTTGTAGTGCTCCCACTCACTTTCTTGTAAATACAAGTTTCTTGCAAACTTTGTATAAATCCAAAAGCTTTGATCAAAGTGTACATTCCAACTCCGAGACGCTTGCTCCAGTCCATAGAAGGATCGCTCAAGCTTGCATACCTTTTAGCATCCTTAGGATCGACAAAACCTTCTGGTTGTATCACATACAACTTTTCCTCATGGAAACCATTAACGAAACATTGTTTTGACATCTGATAACCCACAAGTATAGGAGATCGCAATAGTTTTCGAGGGTAGAGTATTCAACCCAAATTTATTGATTCGACACAAGGGGATCCAAAGAATATTCTCAAGTATTAGCAGCTGAGTTGTCAATTCAACCACACCTGAAAGACTTAATATCTACAACAAAGTATTTAGTAGCAAAGTAGTATGGAAGTAGCGGTAACGGCGGCAAAAGTAACAGTAGCAGTTTTGTAGCAATCGTAACAGTGGCAACGGAAAAGTAACTTAGCAAAGATCAATATGAAATGAACTCGTAGGCAATGGATCAATGATGGATAATTATGTCGGATGACATTCATCATGCAATAGTTATAACCTAGGGTGACACAGAACTAGCTCCAATTCATCAATATAATGTAGGCATGTATTCCGAATATAGTCATACGTTCCTATAGAAAAGAACTTGCATGACATCTTTTGTCCTACCCTCCCGTGGCAGCGGGCTCCTATTGGAAACTAAGGGATATGAAGGCCTCCTTTTAATAGAGAACCAGACCAAAGCATTAGCACTTAGTGAATACATGAACTCCTCAAACTACGGTCATCACCGGGAAGTGTCCCGACTATTGTCACTCCGGGGTTGCCGGATCATAACACGTAGTAGGTGACTATAACTTGCAAGATCGGATCAAGAACACAAATATACTCATGAAAACATAATAGGTTCAGATTTGAAATCATGGCATTCGGGCCCTAGTGACAAGCATTAAGCATAGCAAAGTCATAGAAATATCAATCTTAGAACATAATGGATACTAGGGATCAAACCCTAACAAAACTAACTCGATTACATGGTAAATATCATCCAACCCATCACCGTCCAGTAAGCCTACGATGGAATTACTCACACACGGCGGTGAGCATCGTGAAATTGGTGATGGAGGAAGGTTGGTGATGATGATGGCGACGATTTCCCCTCTCCGGAGCCTCGAACGGACTCCATATCTGGCCTCCCGATGAAGAACAGGGGGTGACGGCAGCTCCGTATCGTACAACGCGATGAATCCTTCTCTCTGATTTTTTTCTCCCCGAACGTGAATATATGGAGTTGGAGTTGAGGTCGGTGGAGCTTCGTGGGACCCACAAGACAGGGGTGCGCCAAGGGGGTAGGGCACGTCCCCACCCTTGTGGACAGGGTGTGGGTCCCCTCTGGTTGAATCTTTCGCCGATATTTTTTATATATTCCAAAAAAAATATCCGTGAAGTTTCAGGTCATTCCGAGAACTTTTATTTCTGCACAAAAATAACACCATGGCAATTCTGCTGAAAACAACATCAGTCGGGTTAGTTCCATTCAAATCATGCAAATTAGAGTCCAAAACAAGGGCAAAAGAGTTTGGAAAAGTAGATATGATGGAGACGTATCAAGCTGGCACCTCTACAAATCCCTGCTTCCCTCTGCGAAGGGCCTATCTATTTACTTTTATGTTGAGTCATCATCCTCTTATTAAAAAGCACCAGTTGGAGAGCACCGCTGTCATTTGCATCCATTACTGTTAATTTACATTGAGTATGACTTGACTGGATCTATTTTACCATGAATTACAATGTCTAGTCAGTCCTTGATCTTTAAAGGTGCTCTGCATTTATGTTTTGCGGTCTCAGAAAGGGCTAGCGAGATACCATCTTGTTATATCATATCATGATTGTTTTGAGAAAGTGTTGTCATCCAAGATTTATTATTATTGCTCGCTAGTTGATTATGCCATTGATGTGAGTAAACATGAGATCTAAGTGTTATTATGAATATGGTTAGTCATAATCTTTGCTGAAAACTTGAATGCTGGCTTTACATATTTACATAAACAAGAACAAATAGAGTTTGTAAAAGTTTTTTCTTTATCACTTTCAGTTTATCAACTGAATTGCTTGAGGACAAGCAAAGGTTTAAGCTTGGCGGAGTTGATATGTCTCCGTCGTATCTACTTTTCCAAACACGTTTTCCCTTGTTTTGGACTCTAACTTGCATGATTTGAATGGAACTAACCCGGACTGACGTTGTTTTCAGTAGAATTGCCATGGTGTTATTTTTGTATAGAAATAAAAGTTCTCGGAATGACCTGAAAATCAACGGAGAATTATTTTGGAACATATAAAAAATACTGGAAGAAAGATCCACGTCAGGGGGCACCACCTGTCCACGAGGGTGGGGGGCGCGCCCTACCCCCTGGGCGCGCCCCCTGCCTCATGGGCCCCCTGACGCTCCACCGACCTCAACATTGACTCCATATATTCACTTTCATGGAGAAAAAAATCAGAGAGAAAGATTCATCATGTTTTACGATACGGAGCCACCACCAAGCCCTAAACTCTCTCAGGAGGGCTGATCTGGAGTCCGTTCGGGCCCCAGAGAGGGGAATCCGTCGCCATCGTCATCATCAACCTTCCTCCATCACCAATTTCATGATGCTCACCGCCGTGCGTGAGTAATTCCATCGTAGGCTTGCTGGACGGTGATGGGTTGGATGAGATTTATCATGTAATCGAGTTAGTTTTGTTAGGGTTTGATCCCTAGTATCCACTATGTTCTGAGATTGATGTTGCTATGACTTTGCTATGCTTAATGCTTGTCACTGGGGCCCGAGTGCCATGATTTCAGATCTGAACCTATTATGTTTTCAGGAATATATGTGAGTTCTTTATCCTATCTTGCAAGTTTATAGTCACCTACTATGTGTTATGATCCGGCAACCCCGAAGTGACAATAATCGGGACCACTCCCGGTGATGACCGTAGTTTGAGAAATTCATGTATTCACTATGTGTTAATGTTTTGGTCCGGTACTCTATTAAAAGGAGGCCTCAATATCCCTTAGTTTCCGCTAGGACCCCGCTGCCACGGGAGGGTAGGACAAAAGATGTCATGCAAGTTCTTTTCCATAAGCACGTATGACTATATTCGGAATACACGCCTACATTACATTGATGAATTGGAGCTAGTTCTGTGTCGCCCTATGTTATAACTGTTACACGATGAACCGCATCCGGCATAATTCTCCATCACCGATCCAATGCCTACAAGCTTTCCATATACTGGTCTTCGCTTATTTACTTTTCCGTTGTTATTGTTACAATCACTACAAAACACCAAAAATATTACTTTTGCTATCGTTACTTTTGCTATCGTTACCACTACTATCATATTACTTTGCTACTAAATACTTTGTTACAGATATTAAGTTATCCAGGTGTGGTTGAATTGACAACTCAGCTGCTAATACTTGAGAGATTCTTTGGCTCCCCTTATGTCGAATCAATAAATTTGGGTTGAATACTCTACCCTCGAAAACTGTTGCGATCCCCTATACTTGTGGGTTATCAACGGCCAACCGCTGGCAGAGCGTGCGCGGAGGGACGCGAGCAGAGCGCTCCGCGGTCGCCTCAAGGAAAAGCTGTCCACAAGCCGAGCGCGCCGACGGACGCGCGCAGAGCGCGCCGCAGCGCCTAACGGCGAGCAGAGCTTGCCGAAGGGACGACACAGTGATACGTGGCAAATAAGACGAAATGTGCGAGCGATGTCGGATACATCATGCACGAATCAGATTAGAGTTGCGTATGCGATACGTGGCAGACAGTTGATCCATCAGAGCTGTTTGTGATGGAATAAGCCGTGTGTGTTGCGGGCAAACGCTTACTAGTGTATAACCTTAAATTTAACCAAAAAAGTGAAGGAAATATGCCCTAGAGGCAATAATAAAGTTATTATTTATTTCCTTATATCATGATAAATGTTTATTATTCATGCTAGAATTGTATTAACCAGAAACATAATACATGTGTGAATACATAGACAAACAGAGTGCCACTAGTATGCCTCTACTTGACTAGCTCGTTAATCAAAGATGGTTATGTTTCCTAACCATGGACAAAGAGTTGTTATTTGATTAACGGGATCACATCATTAGGTGAATTATCTGATTGACATGACCCATCCCATTAGCTTAGCACCCGATCGTTTAGTATGTTGCTATTGCTTTCTTCATGACTTATACATGTTCCTATGACTATGAGATTATGCAACTCCCGTTTGCCGGAGGAACACTTTGTGTGCTACCAAACGTCACAACGTAACTGGGTGATTATAAAGGTGCTCTACAGGTGTCTCCAAAGGTACATGTTGGGTTGGCGTATTTCGAGATTAGGATTTGTCACTCTGATTGTCGGAGAGGTATCTCTGGGCCCTCTCGGTAATGCACATCACATAAGCCTTGCAAGCATTGCAACTAATGAGTTAGTTGTGAGATGATGTATTACGGAACGAGTAAACGAGACTTGCCGGTAATGAGATTGAACTAGGTATTGAGATATCGACGATCGAATCTCGGGCAAGTAACATGCCGATGACAAAGGGAACAATGTATGTTGTTATGCGGTCTGACCGATAAAAGATCTTCATAGAATATGTAGGAGCCAATATGAGCATCCAGGTTCCCCTATTGGTTATTGACCGGAGACGTGTCTCGGTCATGTCTACATTGTTCTCGAACCCGTAGGGTCCGCACGCTTAAGGTTTCGATGACAGTTATATTATGAGTTTATGCATTTTGATGTACCGAAGTTTGTTCGGAGTCCCGGATGTGATCATGGACATGACGAGGAGTCTCGAAATGGTCGGGACATAAGGATTGATACATTGGAAGCCTATATTTGGATATCGGAAGTGTTCCGGATGAACGGGATTTTACCAGAGTACCGGGAGGTTACCGGAACCCCCGGGAGGTATATGGGCATTAGTGGGCTTTAGTGGAAGAGAGGAGAGGTGGCCAGGGCTGGGCCGCGCGCCCCTCCCCCTAGTCCAAATAGGACAAGGAGAGGGGGCGGCGCCCCCCTTCCTTCTCCTCTCTCCTCTTTCCCCCCCCGAATCCTATTCCAACTAGGAAAGGGGGGGATCCTACTCCCGGAGGGAGTAGGACTCCTCCTGGCGCGCCCTCTCCTGGCCGGCCGCACCCCCCTTTGATCCTTTATATACGGAGGCAAGGGGCACCCCTAGACACACAAGTTGATCCACGTGATCATATTCTTAGCCGTGTGCGGTGCCCCCTTCCACCATAGTCCTCGATAATATTGTAGCGGTGCTTAGGCGAAGCCCTGCGACGGTAGTACATCAAGATCGTCACCACGCCGTCGTGCTGACGGAACTCTTCCCCGACACTTTGCTGGATCGGAGTCCGGGGATCGTCATCGAGCTGAACGTGTGCTAGAACTCGGAGGTGCCGTAGTTTCGGTGCTTGATCGGTCGGGCCGTGAAGACGTACGACTACATCAACGTTGTGCTAACGCTTCCGTTGTCGATCTACAAGGGTACGTAGATCACACTCTCCCCTCTCGTTGCTATGCATCACCATGATCTTGCGTGTGCGTAGGAATTTTTTTGAAATTACTACGTTCCCCAACAGTGGCATCCGAGCCTAGGTTTTATATGTTGATGTTATATGCACGAGTAGAACACAAGTGAGTTGTGGGCGATATAAGTCATACTGCTTACCAGCATGTCATACTTTGGTTCGGCGGTATTGTTGGACGAAGCGGCCCGGACCGACATTACGCGTACGCTTACGCGAGACCGGTTCTCCCGACGTGCTTTGCACAAAGGTGGCTAGCGGGTGACAGTTTCTCCAACTTTAGTTGAACCGAGTGTGGCTACGCCCGGTCCTTGCGAAGGTTAAAACAGCACCAACTTGACAAACTATCGTTGTGGTTTTGATGCGTAGGTAAGATTGGTTCTTGCTTAAGCCCGTAGCAGCCACGTAAAACTTGCAACAACAAAGTAGAGGACGTCTAACTTGTTTTTGCAGGGCATGTTGTGATGTGATATGGTCAAGACATGATGCTAAATTTTATTGTATGAGATGATCATGTTTTGTAACCGAGTTATCGGCAACTGGCAGGAGCCATATGGTTGTCGCTTTATTGTATGCAATGCAATCGCGCTGTAATGCTTTACTTTATCACTAAGCGGTAGCGATAGTCGTGGAAGCATAAGATTGGCGAGACGACAACGATGCTACGATGGAGATCAAGGTGTCGCGCCGGTGACGATGGTGATCATGACGGTGCTTCAAAGATGGAGATCACAAGCACAAGATGATGATGGCCATATCATATCACTTATATTGATTGCATGTGATGTTTATCTTTTATGCATCTTATCTTGCTTTGATTGACGGTAGCATTTTAAGATGATCTCTCACTAATTATCAAGAAGTGTTCTCCCTGAGTTATGCACCGTTGCGAAAGTTCTTCGTGCTGAGACACACGTGATGATCGGGTGTGATAGGCTCTACGTTCAAATACAACGGGTGCAAAACAGTTGCACACGCGGAATACTCAGGTTATACTTGACGAGCCAAGCATATACAGATATGGCCTCGGAACACGGAGACCGAAAGGTCGAGCGTGAATCATATAGTAGATATGATCAACATAGTGAATGTTCACCAATGAAACTACTCCATCTCACGTGATGATCGGACATGGTTTAGTTGATTTGGACGTAATCACTTAGAGGATTAGAGGGATGGTCTATCTAAGTGGGAGTTCTTAAGTAATATGTTTATGAACCTAAATTTATCATGAAACTTTAGTACCTGATAGTATCTTGCTTATTCATGTTTTGATTATGGATAGATGGCCCGTGCTGTCGTTCCGTTCAATTTTAATGCGTTCCTTGAGAAAGCAAAGTTGAAAGATGATGGTAGCAATTACACGGACTGGGTCCGTAACTGAGGATTATCCTCATTGCTGCACAGAAGAATTACGGTCCTGGAAGCACCGCTGTGCCAGGCCTGCTGCTGGAGCAACACCAGATGTTATGAACGTCTGGGCAGAGCAAAGCTGATGACTACTCGATAGTTCAGTGTGCCATGCTTTACGGCTTAGAATCGGGACTTCAACGACGTTTTGAACGTCATGGAGCATATGAGATGTTCCAGGAGTTGAAGTTAATATTTCAAGCAAATGCCCGGATTGAGAGATATGAAGTCTCCAATAAGTTCTATAGCTGCAAGATGGAGGAGAACAGTTCTGTCAGTGAGCATATACTCAAAATGTCTGGATATAATAATCACTTGATTCAATTGGGAGTTAATCTTCCAGATGATTGCGTCATTGACAGAATTCTCCAATCACTGCCACCAAGCTACAAGAGCTTCGTGATGAACTATAATATGCAAGGGATGAATAAGACTATTCCCGAGCTCTTCGCAATGCGCTTGAAAGCTGCGGAGGTAGAAATCAAGAAGGAGCATCAAGTGTTGATGGTCAACAAGACCACTAGTTTCAAGAAAAAGGGCAAAGGGAAGAAGAAGGGGAACTTCAAAAAGAACAGCAAGCAAGTTGCTACTCAAGAGAAGAAACCCAAACCTGGACCTAAGCCTGAAACTGAGTGCTTCTACTGCAAGCAGACTGGTCACTGGAAGCGGAACTGCCCCAAGTATTTGCGGATAAGAAGGATGGCAAGGTGAACAAAGGTATATGTGATATACATGTTATTGATGTGTACCTTACTAATGCTCGCAGTAGCACCTGGGTATTTGATACTGGTTCTGTTGCTAATATTTGCAACTCGAAACAGGGACTACGGATTAAGCGAAGATTAGCTAAGGACGAGGTGACGATGCGCGTGGGAAACGGTTCCAAAGTCGATGTGATCGCAGTCGGCACGCTACCTCTACATCTACCTTCGGGATTAATATTAGACCTAAATAATTGTTATTTGGTGCCAGCGTTAAGCATGAACATTATATCTGGATCTTGTTTGATGCGAGACGGTTATTCATTTAAATCAGAGAATAATGGTTGTTCTATTTATATGAGTAATATCTTTTATGGTCATGCACCCTTAAGAGTGGTCTATTCTTATTGAAATCTCGATAGTAGTGACACACATATTCATAGTGTTGAAGCCAAAAGATGCAGAGTTGATAATGATAGTGCAACTTATTTGTGGCACTGCCGTGGGTCATATCGGTATAAAGCGCATGAAGAAACTCCATACTGATGGGCTTTTGGAACCACTTGATTATGAATCACTTGGTACTTGCGAACCGTGCCTTATGGGTAAGATGACAAAAACACCGTTCTCCGGTACTATGGAGAGAGCAACAGATTTGTTGGAAATCATACATACAGATGTATGTGGTCCGATGAACGTTGAGGCTCGTGGCGGATATCGTTATTTTCTCACCTTCACAGATGACTTAAGCAGATATGGGTATATCTACTTAATGAAACATCAAGTCTGAAACATTTGAAAAGTTCAAAGAATTTCAGAGTGAAGTTGAAAATCATCGTAACAAGAAAATAAAGTTTCTACGATCTGATCGTGGAGGAGAATATTTGAGTTACGAGTTTGGTGTACATTTGAAACAATGCGGAATAGTTTCGCAACTCACGCCACCCGGAACACCACAGCGTAATGGTGTGTCCGAACGTCGTAATCGTACTTTACTAGATATGGTGCGATCTATGATGTCTCTTACTGATTTACCGCTATCGTTTTGGGGTTATGCTTTGGAGACGGCCGCATTCACGTTAAATAAGGGTACCATCAAAATCCGTTGAGATGATGCCTTATGAACTATGGTTTAGCAAGAAACCAAAGTTGTTGTTTCTGAAAGTTTGGGGCTGCGATGCTTATGTGAAAAAGCTTCAACCTGATAAGCTCGAACCCAAATCGGAGAAATATGTCTTCATAGGATATCCAAAGGAGACTATTGGATACACCTTCTATCACAGATCCGAAGGCAAGACTTTTGTTGCTAAGTTCGGAAACTTTCTGGAGAAGGAGTTTCTCTCGAAAGAAGTGAGTGGGAGGAAAGTAGAACTTGACGAGGTAACTGTACCTACTCCCTTATTGGAAAGTAGTACATCACAGAAACCTGTTTCTGTGACACCTACACCAATTAGTGAGGAAGCTAATGATGATGATCATGAAACTTCAGAACAAGATACTACTGAACCTCGTAGATCAACCAGAGTGAGATCCGCACCAGAGTGGTACGGTAATCCTGTTCTGGAAGTCATGCTACTAGATCATGATGAACCTACGAACTATGAGGAAGCGATGGTGAGCCCAGATTCCGCAAAATGGCTTGAAGCCATGAAATCTGAGATGGGATCCATGTATGAGAACAAAGTATGGACTTTGGTTGACTTGCCCAATGATCGGCAAGCAATTGAGAAATGGATCTTCAAGAAGAAGACTGACGCTGACGGTAATATTACTGTCTACAAAGCTCGACTTGTCGCAAAAGGTTTTCGGCAAGTTCAAGGGATTGACTACGATGAGACCTTCTCACCCGTAGCGATGCTTAAGTCTGTTCGAATCATGTTAGCAATTGCCGCATTTTAATTATGTAAATTTGGCAGATGGATGTCAAAACTGCATTCCTGAATGGATTTCTGGAAGAAGAGTTGTATATGATGCAACCAGAAGGTTTTGTCGATCCAAAGGGAGCTAAAAAGTATGCAAGCTCCAGCGATCCATTTATGGACTGGTGCAAGCCTCTCGGAGTTGGAATAAACGCTTTGATAGTGTGATCAAAGCATTTGGTTTTATACAGACTTTTGGAGAAGCCTGTATTTACAAGAAAGTGAGTGGGAGCTCTGTAGCATTTCTGATATTATATGTGGATGACATATTACTAATTGGAAATGATATAGAATTTCTGGATAGCATAAAGGGATACTTGAATAAGAGTTTTTCAATGAAAGACCTCGGTGAAGCTGCTTACATATTAGGCATTAAGATCTATAGAGATAGATCAAGACGCTTAATTGGACTTTCACAAAGCACATACCTTGACAAAGTTTTGAAGAAGTTCAAAATGGATCAAGCAAAGAAAGGGTTCTTGCCTGTGTTACAAGGTGTGAAGTTGAGTCAAGACTCAATGCCCGACCAATGCAGAAGATAGAGAGAAAATGAAAGATGTTCCCTATGCTTCAGCCATAGGCTCTATCATGTATGTAGCAATGCTGTGTACCAGACCTGATGTGTGCCTTGCTATAAGTCTAGCAGGGAGGTACCAAAGTAATCCAGGAGTGGATCACTGGACAGCGGTCAAGAACATCCTGAAATACCTGAAAAGGACTAAGGATATGTTTCTCGTTTATGGAGGTGACAAAGAGCTAATCGTAAGTGGTTACGTCGATGCGAGCTTTGACACTGATCCGGACGATTCTAAATCGCAAACCGGATACGTATTTACATTAAACGGTGGAGCTGTCAGTTGGTGCAGTTCTAAACAAAGCGTCGTGGCGGGATCTACGTGTGAAGCGGAATACATAGCTGCTTCGGAAGCAGCAAATGAAGGAGTCTGGATGAAGGAGTTCATATCCGATCTAGGTGTCATACCTAGTGCATCGGGTCCAATGAAAATCTTTTGTGACAATACTGGTGCAATTGCCTTGGCAAAGGAATCCAGATTCACAAGAGAACCAAGCACATCAAGAGACGCTTCAATTCCATCCGGGATCTAGTCCAGGTGGGAGACATAGAGATTTGCAAGATACATACGGATGCAATGATATGTAGCAGACCCGTTGACTAAGCCTCTTCCACGAGCAAAACATGATCAGCACCAAGGCTCCATGGGTGTTAGAATCATTACTGTGTAATCTAGATTATTGACTCTAGTGCAAGTGGGAGACTGAAGGAAATATGCCCTAGAGGCAATAATAAGTTATTATTTATTTCCTTATATCATGATAAATGTTTATTATTCATGCTAGAATTGTATTAACCGGAAACATAATACATGTGTGAATACATAGACAAACAGAGTGTCACTAGTATGCCTCTACTTGACTAGCTCGTTAATCAAAGATGGTTATGTTTCCTAACCATGAAAAAGAGTTGTTATTTGATTAACGGGATCACATCATTAGGTGAATGATCTGATTGACATGACCCATTCCATTAGCTTAGCACCCGATCGTGTCGCATACCTGTTGCTATTTGCTCTCTCTTCCATAGACTTAACCATGTTCCTATTGAACTAATAGAGAGTATATCGCATGCTGCCCGGGATGGGGGTGCGCAGGAGGTAGACACGCTTTTCGAGTGTGCTAAGCCATATAGGGCGCTCACAAGACGCTCACCCTGTGTGTGGTGTGACTTTATATACACGAGTGCACTCTCACATGATGTCTCCAAACGGTACCTGTTCGATGTGAGGTGGTGCTCTTCGACAGTTAGTGGATTTGGTCGCATTCCGACCTTGGTCGGGAGAGGTATGTCTTGGCGCGCGCTTCTAGGTAATGGCACATCCTACACTAGCTTGCCGCTCCGCAACTAATGAGTTAGTTAGAGTAGAATGTATTACGGACACACGGTGAGTAGAGACTTAGCCTGAGTGTATATCGCAGCACGGTTGAAACACTCAAGAGTATTTGAGGCATCCGCGACGAATCGATCACTACTCGAGCCCAAGTAAACATACCTGAATGTGACGAACAGGGTAACCATTAAACGTCCTAATCGGTTATTAGCGCGGTCCTGCCGACCCGATAAAGATTCTTCGTACCGCAGAATATAGTGTCCGCCAAAGCCATGAGCATCCAGGTTCACGCTATTGGCTTAGTGATTGACCGGAGACGCTGGTGTTACGGAAATGATCTGCTCCCGCTAAACAGACACGTTGTCGAATCAATCAAATAAGAAGCATAAATATATCTTTATATTTCTATATAATCTCAAATCTTATTCAAATTGCTGTTAATAAATTCCACTGCTGAGAAGTTGATATTAGAGCCGGGGAAAGTCCTTACGCATGGTGATGAACAATGACACAAACTCATAATTATAACTGTCATCGAAACCTTAAGCGTGCGGACCCTACGGGTTCGAGAACAATGTAGACATGACCGAGACGTCTCCGGTCAATAACCAATAGCGGACCTGGATGCCCATATTGGCTCCTACATATTCTACGAAGATCTTTATCGGTCAGACCGCATAACAACATACGTTGTTCCCTTTGTCATCAGTATGTTACTTGCCCGAGATTCGATCGTCGGTATCTCAATACCTAGTTCAATCTCGTTACCGGCAAGCCTCTTTACTCGTTCTGTAATACATCATCCCGCAACTAACTTAGTTGCAATGCTTGCAAGGCTTATGTGGATGTGTATTACCGAGAGGGCCCAGAGATACCTCTCCGACAATCTCGGAGTGACAAACTAATCTGAAATATGCCAACCCAACATGTACCTTTGGAGACACCTGTAATGCTCCTTTATAATCACCCAGTTACGTTGTGACGTTTGGTAGCACCCAAAGTGTTCCTCCGGTAAACGGGAGTTGCATAATCTCATAGTCATAGGAACATGTATAAGTCATGAAGAAAGCAATAGCAACATACTAAACGATCGGGTGCTAAGCTAATGAAATGGGTCATGTCAATCAGATCATTCAACTAATGATGTGACCTCATTAATCAAATAACAACTCACTTGTTCATGGTTAGGAAACATAACCATCTTTGATTAACGAGCTAGTCAAGTAGAGGCATACTAGTGACACTTTGTGTCTATGTATTCACACATGTATTATGTTTCCGGTTAATACAATTCTAGCATGAATAATAAACATTTATCATGATATAAGGAAATAAAAACTTTACCTCTAGGGCATATTTCCTTCATATAAACGATATATTATTTATTTCCTTATATCATGATAAATGTTTATTATTCATGCTAGAATTGTATTAACCGGAAACATAATACATGTGTGAATACATAGACAAACAAAGTGTCACTAGTATGCCTCTACTTGACTAGCTCGTTAATCAAAGATGGTTATGTTTCCTAACCATGAACAATGAGTTGTTATTTGATTAACGAGGTCACATCATTAGTTGAATGATCTGATTGACATGACCCATTCCATTAGCTTAGCACCCGATCGTTTAGTATGTTGCTATTGCTTTCTTCATGACTTATACATGTTCCTATGACTATGAGATTATGCAACTCCCGTTTGCCGGAGGAACACTTTGTGTGCTACCAAACGTCACAACGTAACTGGGTGATTATAAAGGTGCTCTACATGTGTCTCCAAAGGTACATGTTGGGTTGGCATATTTCGAGATTAGGATTTGTCACTCCGATTGTCGGAGAGGTATCTCTGGGCCCTCTCGGTAATGCACATCACATAAGCCTTGCAAGCATTGCAACTAATGAGTTAGTTGTGAGATGATGTATTACGGAACGAGTAAAGAGACTTGCCGGTAACGAGATTGAACTAGGTATTGAGATACCGACGATCGAATCTCGGGCAAGTAACATACCGATGACAAAGGGAACAACGTATGTTGTTATGCGGTCTGACCGATAAAGATCTTCGTAGAATATGTAGGAGCCAATATGGGCATCCAGGTCCCGCTATTGGTTATTGACCGGAGACATGTCTCGGTCATGTCTACATTGTTCTCGAACCCGTAGGGTCCGCACGCTTAAGGTTACGATGACAGTTATATTATGAGTTTATGCATTTTGATGTACCAAAGGTTGTTCGGAGTCCCGGATGTGATCACGGACATGACGAGGAGTCTCGAAATGGTCGAGACGTAAAGATTGATATATTGGAAGCATATGTTTGGACATCGGAAGTGTTCCGGGTGAAATCGGGATTTTACCGGGTTACCGGGAGGTTACCGGAACCCCCCGGGAGCCATATGGGCCTTCATGGGCCTTAGTGGAAAAGAGAAAGGGGCAGCCCAAGGTGGCTGCGCCACTTCCCCCTCCCCTAGTCCTATTAGGACTAGGAGAAGGTGGCCGGCCCCCCTCTCCCTCTTTCCCCCTTTGGGGAATCCTAGTTGTAATAGGATTGGAGGGGAGTCCTACTCCCGGAAGGAGTAGGACTCCTCCTGCGCCTCCCTCCTTGGCCGGCCAGCCTCCCCCCTCCACTCCTTTATATACGGAGGCAGGGGACACCTCTAGACACACAAGTTGATCCACGTGATCTATTCCTTAGCCGTGTGCGGTGCCCCCTGCCACCATATACCTCGATAATACTGTAGCGGAGTTTAGGCGAAGCCCTGCTGCTGTAGTTCATCAAGATCGTCACCACGCCGTCGTGCTGACGGAACTCTTCCCCGACACTTTGCTGGATCGGAGTCCGGGGATCGTCATCGAGCTGAACGTGTGTTCGAACTCGGAGGTGCCGTAGTTTCGGTGCTTGATCGGTTGGATCGTGAAGACGTACGACTACTTCCTCTACGTCGTGTCATCGCTTCCGCAGTCGGTCTGCGTTGGGTACGTAGACAACACTCTCCCCCTCGTTGCTATGCATCACATGATCTTGCGTGTGCGTAGGAAATTTTTTGAAATTACTACGAAACCCAACAGTGTCTTGGTCATGTCTACATTGTTCTCGAACCCGTAGGGTCCGCACGCTTAAGGTTTCGATGACAGTTATATTATGAGTTTATGCATTTTGATGTACCGAAGTTTGTTCGGAGTCCCGGATGTGATCACGGACATGACGAGGAGTCTCGAAATGGTCGAGACATAAAGATTGATATATTGGAAGCCTATATTTGGATATCGGAAGTGTTCCGGGTGAAATCAGGATTTTACCGGAGTACCGGGAGGTTACCGGAACCCCCCGGGAGGTATATGGGCCTTAGTGGGCTTTAGTGGAAGAGAGGAGAGGTGGCCAGGGCTGGGCCGCGCGCCCCTCCCCCCCCTAGTCCGAATAGGACAAGGAGAGGGGGCCGGCGCCCCCCCTTCCTTCTCTCTCTCCTCTTTCCCCCTCCCGAATCCTATTCCAACTAGGAAAGGGGGGAATCCTACTCCCAGAGGGAGTAGGACTCCTCCTGGCGCGCCCTCTCCTGGCCGGCCGCACCCCCCCTTTGATCCTTTATATACGGAGGCAGGGGGCACCCCTAGACACACAAGTTGATCCACGTGATCATATTCTTAACAGTGTGCGGTGCCCCCTTCCACCATAGTCCTCGATAATATTGTAGCGGTGCTTAGGCGAAGCCCTGCGACGGTAGTACATCAAGATCGTCACCACGCCGTCGTGCTGACGGAACTCTTCCCCGACACTTTGCTGGATCGGAGTCCGGGGATCGTCATCGAGCTGAACGTGTGCTAGAACTCGGAGGTGCCGTAGTTTCAGTGCTTGATCGGTCGGGCCGTGAAGACGTACGACTATATCAACCACGTTGTGCTAACGCTTCCGTTGTCGATCTACAAGGGTATGTAGATCACACTCTCCCCTCTCATTGCTATGCATCACCATGATCTTGCGTGTGCGTAGGAATTTTTTTTGAAATTACTACGTTCCCCAACAAAAAGTGTTAATGCATGTTACAAAAATTGTATAGCTGAAAACTATGTTCAAATACGACTCCAACGATATAATCTATGGCGACATGCATTTGTATTTTATTAGTTAATAAATCCTACTTATAAATCAGGATGGGGGTATAGTAGGTAATTAAATCACAAACGTTTTTTTATTAATTGTATGTGTACGTGTCCTCTCGTCCTCCTCACGCACGTCTTGTCACCCCGTTGCCGCAGACGGCTTATAGGGCAAGCTTGCGCTGCGCGCGGGCGCGTTCTTTTGGCCAAATGGTGGCGCCAATGAATCGTCCGTGAGTCCGTTCCCGCGCAATCTCGCAGGTTCCCGCGCAAGCTTCCCGCCCGACTCGGTGAAATCCACAAAAATTCCAATGCTTACCGGCCTGCTAAAAAAACCTCACATCCGGCGAGTCCTGCGTCGTATTTTCCCCTCCCTCCCTGTAGCTTATCTTGTCTGCTTCTTCCACAATCACCAATGGCACCGGTCCGTCATCGTCGCTCAGTCACGCTGCCGTCATCAGAGGAAAGCTCCAGATGGGAGGCTATACCACGGCGGCGGCGCAGTCCCCGGCATAGTGTAGTGCGCGTGGCGTCCCTGTTGGTGTGCGCGGAACACCCACCACACGCTCCGCTGCCGCTGCCCGTTGGTCGTTGTTGCTGACCGCCATTGCCGCCACGCCATCGTTGAAAGCCAGGGCCATCTCCCGCTCCGCCGCCGCGGCCCGAAGGCGGGAGGTGGCCGTCATGGCTGCCACCCCAGTATCGGCCACCGTGACCATCACCCGCTTCGCCACCGTGGCCCAAAGGTGGGAGGTGGTGATCGTGGTCGCCACCCCATCGTCGACCGCCGTGGCCGCCAGCCCACCGTCAACCGCCGGGATCATCACCACTCCGCCACCGCCGCCCGAAGGAGGGGGCGGAGGTGGAGGCCCGCACGTGCGTCAGCGACCTTGCGCGCTACATCGAGTTCCTGCGGGGAGAGGAGGAGCGCCTCGTCGAGCACGCAAAGAGCCTTACCGTAGTCGTGGCCGCAGCACACGCTGACGCAGAGGCGGGGAATCAGTAGATCTACGAGCAGTTTGTTTGCTTAGAGAGGGATCGTCTGGAGCGGCAGTGGGCGTTCGAGCTGGCGAGCGTCGCTGAACGTGCAGCAGGGGCAGGCACCGTATTGCATTTGTCCAGTGATAATGAAAGCACAAGTGCTCCCTAGGTGGTTTTGGTAATTAATGACAACATATCTCTTGTTGGACTAACGTTTCTATCTAGTATGTTTCAGATAAGTTCAACAATGGAGTGGCATGGACTAAAGGTTGTGG
This sequence comes from Triticum urartu, assembly GCF_003073215.2. Lineage (NCBI taxonomy): Eukaryota > Viridiplantae > Streptophyta > Magnoliopsida > Poales > Poaceae > Triticum > Triticum urartu. The sequence goes on from NC_053027.1 coordinate 121,747,850, forward strand.
GAAATTCTCCAAGATGCTAAGGACAAAGGATTGGGTAAAGCTTAAAGCTCAAGACTCTTCATTTTACATTTTAGTGATCCAAGATCACATTGAGTCCATAGGAAAAGCCAATACTATCAAGGAGGGATGAGGTGTTGCTTAATGAGCCTCTTGCTTCAAGTGCTTAATGATATGCTCCAAAATCCTCAGCTACTTTCCCACTTCCACATATGACCTAAACCCAAGCCAAACTCGGACCTACCGATTATTTCTATCCGGCGCCACCGAGTTTCACTTGTCATAGCCATTGCCAAACCCTAGCAAATCGGTTCTACCGATAGGGATCTCGGTCTCACCGAGATGGGATTGTAATCTCATTGTGTATGTCCATTGCCAAAATCGGTCTCACCGATCTTGTGCAATCGGTACTACCGAGGTTACAATGCAAACTCACTGTGTATGCTCATTACCAAAATCGGTCTCACCGAGTTTGTGTAATCGGTCCCACCGAGTTTGCCTGACCAACCCTCTGGTTAGCTTATTACCAAATCAGTCCCACCGAGTTTGTGTAATCGGTCTCACCGAGATTACATTATGCCCTAACCCTAACCATATCGGTCCTACCGAGTTGCATGTCAGTCCCACCGAAAATCACTAACGGTCACTAGGTTTACTAAATCAGTCCGACCGAGTTTGTTGATTCGGTCCCACCGAGATTGGTAAATTGTGTGTAACGGTTGGATTTTGTGTGGAGGCTATATATACCCCTCCACCTCCTCTTCACTCGTGGAGAGAGCCATCAGAACACATCTACACTTCCAACTCATATGTTCTGAGAGAGAACCACCTACTCATGTGTTGAGGCCAAGATATTCCATTCCTACCACATGAATCTTGATCTCTAGCCTTCCCCAAGTTGCTTTCCACTCAAATCTTCTTTCCACCAAATCCAAATCCTGTGAGAGAGAGTTGAGTGTTGGGGAGACTATCATTTGAAGCACAAGAGCAAGGAGTTCATCATCAACACACCATTTGTTACTTCTTGGATAGTGGTGTCTCCTAGATTGGCTAGGTGTCACTTGGGAGCCTCCGACAAGATTGTGGAGTTGAACCAAGGAGTTTGTAAGGGCAAGGAGATTGCCTACTTCATGAAGATCTACCGCTAGTGAGGCAAGTCCTTCGTGGGCGATGGCCATGGTGGGATAGACAAGGTTGCTTCTTCGTGGACCCTTCGTGTGTGGAGCCCTCCGTGGACTCGCGCAACCGTTACCCTTCGTGGGTTGAAGTCTCCATCAACGTGGATGTAGGATAGCACCACCTATCCGAACCACGGGAAAAACATCCGTGTCTCCAATTGCGTTTGAATTCTCCAATCCCTTTCCTTTACATTCTTGCAAGTTGCATGCTTTACTTTCCGCTGCCTATATACTCTTTGCATGCTTGCTTGATATGTGTTGTGAATGTTGAAATTGTGCCTAAACTCCACTTAAACCGAAAAAGCTTAAAAACTGCAACTTTAGCATTAAGTGTCTAATCACCCCCCTCTAGACACATCTACTTCAAGGTCCTTCAAGTGGTATCAGAGCTTTGGTCTCCATTGCCTTGGTTTAATCACCATTGGAGGAAGATGGATGTGTCTACTTTAGGGAGTCTTAGACATAGAGTGCCTATTCTTGATGGAGAGTATTTTCATGAGTGGAAAATGAGATGCTTGTAATTTTCAATCAATATCATTTGAACAAGTATATTGCTATCCCTTGTGCACCTCATATTGATCCTTTGCATCCTACCCTGGATGAAGATATTGACATAATTTGCAATCTTAGAACTATTGAGCTCATCATTAGAGGATTGCCCAAAAATTTGATTGCTAGTTTGCCTACTCTTAATTCTGCCTATACTATATGGAAATTTCTTGAGGAACGATTTCCCGATTATTCCTTGAAAAATTTGGATGAAATTCTCCATAAATCTATTGCCTTGAGTAAGATGAACTCTAGTGATCCTAGTTTTGGTGATTGTCTATTTGAGCTTGCCAATCTCAAGCGTGCTAAAGGAGATGTTGGAATCATTAGTGATATTATATCCGAAACTATAAGAATTCATAAAGGTGACCACTTTGATGATCATTTATCTAATGAATTACCCTCTCTAGGAAATGATGAGTCACAAGATCATGGTGAACATGGATACTATGATGATGATGATGATGATGATAGTGACTTCGATCTTGGTGATGCAATGAGACATTTTGGTCTTATGGCAAATCTTCGGGGATATGTGTCAGGAGGAAAGGAATGGGTTCTTGATAGTGGATGTACTGATCATATGACCGGAGATGAAGAGATGTTCCGTGAGCTTGCTGAAAATGACGGCCCTCGAAATTATGTCACCTTTGGTGATAATTCAAAGGGTAAAGTGGTTGTCCTTGGTAAGGTGGCCATCTCACATGATAGTTCCATTCAAAAAGTCATGCTCGTTGAATCTCTCGGCTACAACTTACTTTCAGTATCCAGACTTGCTGATATCGGTTTGAATGTCCTATTTACTGAGGTAGATTGCCAAGTGTTTCGTCGAGACAATCATAAAATGGTCTTTACCGGTATACGTAGAGGTGATCTTTACATTGTCGATTTCTCTAAAAAGGCACAACCTAAAACTTGCTTTATTGCTAAATCCTCAAAAGGTTGGTTGTGGCATAGACGACTAGGTCACGTTGGCATGAGAAACCTTGACAAGCTTATTAAAGGAAATCATATCCTTGGAGTTAACGATGTCATATTTGATAAGGATAGACTTTGCAGTGCTTGTCAAGCAGGTAAACAGGTTGGAGGAAGGCATCCCGTGAAGAACATCATGACCACAAGGAGGCCACTCGAGCTACTTCATATGGATCTTTTTGGTCCCAACGCCTACAAGAGTCTCGGTGGAAATTCTTTTGGTCTAGTTATAGTTGATGATTTTTCAAGATTTACGTGGGTGTTCTTTCTTGATGACAAGTCGCAGGTCCAGAAGATCTTCAAAAACTTCGCTAGGAAGGCCCGAAATCAGTTTAACGTGAAGATCAAGAAGGTTCGGAGTGACAACGGAACGGAGTTCAAGAACGCAAATGTGGACACCTTTCTTCACGAAGAAGGGATTTCACATGAGTTCTCGGCTACGTACACACCTCAACAAAATGGAGTTGTTGAGAGGAAGAACCGGACGCTCATCGAAATGGCGAGAACGATGCTTGATGAGTACAAGACGCAGAAGCACTTTTGGGCAGAAGCGGTTGAGACAGCTTGTCATGCAACAAATCGCTTGTATCTTCACAAGCTACTCGGCAAGACGGCATACGAGCTCCTCACTGGTAACAAACCCCAAGTTGGATACTTTCGAGTATTCGGCTCAAAGTGCTACATTCTTGACAAGCATCGTCGTTCAAAGTTTGCTCCTAAATCTCATGAAGGTTTTCTACTTGGTTATGGCTCAAACTCTCACACTTACCGTGTCTACAAGAATTTCACCCAAAAGGTTGAAGAGACGGTAGATGTGAAGTTTGATGAATCTAATGGCTCGCAAGTAGAGCAATTGCCAATCGATGTAGGAGACAAAGACCCTTCAGAAGCAATCCAAGACTTGTCTATTGGCAAAATTCGTCCAACAGAGGTGAAGGAGAGTACCTCGTCCATCCAAGTGGAAGCTTCTACTTCACGACAAGGTGAACCAAGAATTGATACGGAAGCATCCACAAGTGGGACACACCAAGATGAAGAAGACGAGGAAATGCATCAAGACGAACATCAACAACCTCCTTCTCCACCATGACAAGAGAACGACAACGTCAACAATGAAGAAGGCCAAGAAGAAGAACAAGATGAAGAAGATGTTCAACGAAGACCCAAGCAAAAGCTCTCACGAGTTCGAGCAAGAATTGCCAAAGATCATCCCGTCGAGCAAATCTACAATGATATACAAACCGGGAGAATCACTCGCTCAAAAACTCGTTTAGCTAACTTTTCTGAAAACTATTCATTCATCTCTAGCATTGAACCTATGAAGGTTGAAGAAGCATTGGAAGATCCGGATTGGATAAACGCTATGCATGAAGAGCTACACAATTTTGAGAGAAACCAAGTTTGGACATTGGTTGAGAAGCCCGACAACAACCACAACATCATTGGTACCAAATGGGTGTTTCGCAACAAGCAAGATGAAGATGGACAAGTGGTTCACAACAAAGCACGTCTCGTCGCCCAAGGGTACACACAAGTCGAAGGTATGGACTATGGTGAGACATATGCTCCCGTTTCTAGACTTGAGTCCATTCGCATCTTACTTGCCTATGCTAATCACCATAATATCACCTTGTACCAAATGGACATTAAAAGTGCTTTTCTAAATGGTGAAATAGAGGAGGAAGTTTATGTCAAACAACCTCCCGGCTTTATCAATCCTAAGAAACCAAATCATGTTTACAAACTTCACAAAGCTCTTTATGGTCTTAAACAAGCTCCTAGAGCATGGTATAAATGCTTGACCAAGTTCCTTATTGCAAGTGGTTTTGAAATTGGTAAAATTGATTCTACTCTTTTTACTAAAAGGGTTAATGGAGAACTATTTGTATGCCAAATTTATGTTGATGATATCATATTTGGTTCAACTAACCCTCTCTTTAGTGAAAAGTTTGGAAAGCTAATGTCAGAGAAGTTTGAGATGTCTATGATGAGTGAACTCAAATTCTTTCTCAGTTTGCAAATCAAGCAAACTAAGGAAGGTACATTTGTCTCTCAAACTAAGTACACCAAGGAATTATTCAAGAAGTTCAATATGCAAGAATGCAAAGGTATGCCTACACCCATGCCTACTAGTGGACATCTTGATCTGACCAAAGATGGTGAACCGGTTGATCAAAAGGTTTATCGCTCTATGATTGGTTCTTTGTTATACCTATGTGCTTCACGTCCCGACATTATGCTAAGTGTGTGCATGTGTGCACGTTATCAAGCTGCTCCTAAAGAATGTCATCTTAAGGCCGTGAAAAGGATAGTGAGATACTTAATTCATACACCAAACTTTGGCATTTGGTATCCTAAGAGGTCTTCTTTTGATCTTGTTGGCTATTCCGACTCGGATTATGCCGGAGACAAGGTTGATAGAAAGTCCACTTCGGGTACTTGTCAATTTCTTGGTAGATCTCTTGTGTCTTGGTCTTCCAAGAAGCAAAACTCGGTATCCTTATCCACCGCCGAAGCAGAATACATTGCCGCTGGTTCATGTTGTGCTCAATTACTTTGGATGACCCAAACTCTTAAAGATTATGGGATCTATGTGAAACATGTTCCACTGCTTTGTGACAATGAAAGTGCTATCAAAATTGGTCATAATCCTGTATAACATTCTCGAACTAAGCATATTGAAGTTCATCATCATTTCATTCGAGACCATGTTGCCAAGGGTGACATTGATCTTAAGCATGTTCGCACCGATAAGCAATTAGCGGATATATTTACTAAACCTCTTGACGAGAAAGTATTTTGCAGGTTGAGAGGAGAATTGAACATTATTGATGCTTCGAACTTGGAGTAGGAACTCCATTGGATACATGCAAGACATGAGCTTATGACTAATCCATGATATATCTCTTATGATGACTATCTTATGTCTTGGATATATTTGTACCTTGCATGTTGTCTAACCCATGTAGGTGCTTGGTTGAATCTAATTCCATGAGATTGCAACTCACTCACATCTTGAGCAATCTCTACATCACCAAGTCTCTACACAATGGTGGTTGAAGACAAGGAAGCACAAAACCATTCAAACATATCCTTTAACAAATTCTATGTTGAGCTTCATGATTGTCATTTTTGGATACACAAGTGCTCTTCCTTGTAAGAACTAACCCATGTAGGTAGATGTACTCAAACTCCAAGTGGTGCTCCCAACTCTTGATGAGCTACATCAACCTTGAGCACCCACACAAGTTCAACTACATGAGCAAGACCCACACCACCACCCAAGGTACGTTATTCCATCTTAGAGAAGCTTTACTCCAAGTCATGAGTCAAAGCAACTCAACAAGATGTGAATACATCAAGTTGCTTAAACGAAAAATGGTAACCCCATTTTGAGCTTAAACGATGAGTATGACCTATGATCAAGTGTTCTCACTTGACTCCTAAGTCAATATACTCTAACATAGGTGACTATGTCACCGCCCAACTCTAGATGAAGTTCTTGTGTGTTCTTTTCTGTGTTATTGCATTTGTCTCATGCATATTTATTTTCTTTCTCTTTTTCAAAAAAAACTTCATCTAGATCTTTCAGTTTCTTCTCTTTTCTTTTTGTTTTTGTTCTGCATTTTCTGCATTCAATTCCTTGCAAATCCTTCAGATAATTCATTGCAAATCTTTGTGAGATCCTACATGTTTAGTGAGCTGAGGTGACAAGTGTTTTTCTCTGTGTTGAACTCGGTTTCACCGACTTGTAGTTTTCGGTCCAACCGAATCTTTCCGGCCCCACCGAAACATGCCACTCGGTGCCACCGACTTCACAACAGGAAAAACAGTTTGCCACTTATTCTATATTTCTTCTGATCCAGCTCCACTCAATGAATCTTGTCCTCTACAAGCATCACAGTTTTATCCATTGCTTTGTGCTAAGTCTCAAGGACCAAACCTATACGACGGATTCCAGAAAGCCCTTCTTGGAAATTGATGTCAAAGGGGGAGAGAGAGATCACATCAAAGCTTATCACCTACAAGGGAGAAAGTATTAAGGGGGAGAAAGAGATTTCCAGGGGGAGAGAATACTCAAGGATCCCAGATGCTTGATGTTCAAGAGGAGAGATGTCACATGTCTTTTTGGGGGAAAGACATGTTCATATGTGCTTATTTGCATTAAGTTCTATCCATTTGTATCTTTCAGCTCTGATTTTCTGGTCCCTATCTTCTCCCAATATCCCATGTAAGATTCAGGGGGAGCAAGACACCTAAGGGAAAGAAATCAGTCAAATTCATTGCATATCTTTACTCTTGGGGACATGTTGAATCCAATGTGGTACCTTGTACTCACTCTCTACATGTCATCCCAGTCTTGGTACTCTTGTGGCTTCTTTGGTTTGCTCTGGCTAGTGGATGTACCTGTGTTATCTAACCTTGTTTGTGCAGGTTCATTCCATCCTAAGCCAGCTAAAGACTACAAGGTAAGTGTATGCATCAAAATCATGAGTGTGAGGAATTCTTGCTTATGTACATACTGTTTGCAAGAAGGACTCATGAGCATGAAGGTATTTTCCTTGATAATCTTTTGCTCTGATGCATATGGCCAGGATACATGTAACACATTGCCTACTCTGTCATGGTTATGCTCTCACATGCCTCTATATTTCACATTTACATGAGTGCATACATGTAGGGGGAGCCTATGCTTGTTACATGTCCTTCCAAAGCTTTACTTGCTGTTCTTTATATCTTTATCTAAAGCTTTGATGTATGTTGCCATCAATTACCAAAAAGGGGGAGATTGAAAGCACAAGTGCTCCCTAGGTGGTTTTGGTAATTAATGACAACATATCTCTTGTTGGACTAACGTTTCTATCTAGTATGTTTCAGATAAGTTCAACAATGGAGTGGCATGGACTAAAGGTTGTGGGAAATTCTCCAAGAGCATGGATGGTGAAAGTGGAACCCTCAAGATGCTAAGGACAAAGGATTGGCTAAAGCTTCAAGCTCAAGACTCTTCATTTTACACTTTTAGTGATCCAAGATCACATTGAGTCCATAGGAAAAGCCAATGCTATCAAGGAGGGATGAGGTGTTGCTTAATGAGCCTTTTGCTCCATGTGCTTGATGATATGCTCCAAAACCCTCAGCTACTTTCCCACTTCCACATATGACCTAAACCCAAAGTCAAACTCGGACCTACCGATTCTTTCTATCCGGCGCCACCGAGTTTCACATGTCATAAGACATTGCCAAACCCTAGCAAATCGGTTCTACCGATAGGGATCTCGGTCTCACCGAGATGGGATTGCAATCTCACTGTGTATGTCCATTGCCAAAATCGGTCTCACCGATTTGTGCAATCCGGTACTACCGAGGTTACAATGCAAACTCTCACTGTGTTATGCTCATTACCAAAATCGGTCTCACCGAGTTTGTGTAATCGGTCCCCACGAGTGTTTGCCTGACCAACCCTCTGGTTAGCTTATTACCAAATCGGTCTCACCGAGTTTGTGTAATCGGTCTCACCGAGATTACGTTATGCCCTAACCCTAACCATATCGGTCCTACCGAGTTGCATGTCAGTCCCACCGAAAATCTCTAACGGTCACTAGGTTTACTATTTCGGTCCGACCGAGTTTGTTGATTCGGTCCCACCGAGATTGGTAAATTGTGTGTAACGGTTGGATTTTGTGTGGAGGCTATATATACCCCTCCACCTCCTCTTCACTCGTGGAGAGAGCCATCAGAACACATCTACACTTCCAACTCATATGTTCTGAGAGAGAACCACCTACTCATGTGTTGAGGCCAAGATATTCCATTCCTACCACATGAATCTTGATCTCTAGCCTTCCCCAAGTTGCTTTCCACTCAAATCTTCTTTCCACCAAATCCAAATCCTGTGAGAGAGAGTTGAGTGTTGGGGAGACTATCATTTGAAGCACAAGAGCAAGGAGTTCATCATCAACACACCATTTGTTACTTCTTGGAGAGTGGTGTCTCCTAGATTGGCTAGGTGTCACTTGGGAGCCTCCGACAAGATTGTGGAGTTGAACCAAGGAGTTTGTAAGGGCAAGGAGATCGCCTACTTCGTGAAGATCTACCGCTAGTGAGGCAAGTCCTTCGTGGGCGATGGCCATGGTGGGATAGACAAGGTTGCTTCTTCATGGACCCTTCGTGGGTGGAGCCCTCCGTGGACTCGCGCAACCGTTACCCTTCGTGGGTTGAAGTCTCCATCAACGTGGATGTAGGATAGCACCACCTGTCCGAACTACGGGAAAAACATTCGTGTCTCCAATTGCATTTGAATTCTCCAATCCCTTCCCTTTACATTCTTGCAAGTTGCATGCTTTATTTTCCGCTGCCTATATACTCTTTGCATGCTTGCTTGATATGTGTTGTGAATGTTGAAATTGTGCCTAAACTCCACTTAAACCGAAAAAGCTTAAAAACTGCAACTTTAGCATTAAGTGTCTAATCACCCCCCCCTCTAGACACATCTACTTCAAGGTCCTTCAGATAACCCACAAGTATAGGGGATCGCAACAGTTTTCGATAAGTAAGAGTGTCGAACCCAACGAGGAGCTAAATGTAGAACAAATATTCCCTCAAGTTCTATCGACCATCGATACAACTCTACGCACGCTTAACGTTCACTTTACCTAGAACAAGTATGAAACTAGAAGTACTTTGTAGGTGTTGTTGGATAGGTTTGCAAGATAATAAAGAGTACGTAAATAAAAGGTAGGGGATGTTTAGGTTAAGAAACAATAAAGTAAATATAGCGAGTGTGGAAAAGTGGTGGTAGGAGTTGCGAAATTGCCCCTTAAGCAATTGACTACTTTACTAGACCGATAGCAAGTATTATGTGGGAGAGGCCACTGCTAGCATGTCATCCCTGACTTGGAATTCTATGCACTTATGATTGGAACTATTAGCAAGCATCCGCAACTACTAATGTTCATTAAGGTAAAACCCAACCATAGCATTAAGATATATTGGTCCCCCTTCAATCCCGTATGCATCAATTTCTATGCTAGGTTGAAGCTTCTGTCACTCTTGCCCTCTAATACATAGTCCTATCAACATACAACTAACCCTAGGGTGTGATCCATGCGCGCAATCATATGATGGGCACCAAAGGACACAACATAACCACAAGCAAATTAAATCAATCATAGAAATTCATCAACCACCGATAGGACAACAAAAATCTACTCAGACATCATAGGATGGCAACACATCATTGGATAATAATATGAAGCATAAAGCACCATGTTCAAGTAGAGGGTACAACGGGTTGCGGGAGAGTGGACCGCTGTAGATAGAGGGGGGAAGGTGATGGAGATGTTGGTGAAGATGGTGGAGGTGTTGGTGAAGATCGCGGTGATGACGATGATGGCCACGGCAGCGTTCCGGCGCCACCGGAAGAGAAGGGGAGAGGGGGCCCCTTCGTCTTCTTCTTCCTTGACCTCCTCCCTAGATGGGAGAAGGGTTTCCCATCTGGTCCATGACCTCCATGGCACGGGAGGGGCGAGAGCCCCTCCGATATTGGATCTGTCTCTCTGTCTCTCTCTGTTTTTGCGTTCTCAGATTCTTCCCTTTCACCGTTTCTTATATTCCCGGAGATCCGTAACTCCGATTGGGCTGAAATTTTGACACGATCTCTATCCGAAAATTAGCTTTCTTGCGGCAAAAGAAGGACATCAACCGCCTTACGGGGTGGCCACGAGGGTCAGGGGCGTGCCTGCCTCCCGAGGGCGCGCCCCCTACCTCGTGGGCCCCTCGGGCATCGTCTCGCGTGGATTCTTCTTCCCAAAAATCATATATATTCTAAAAAAATCTCTGTCAGTTTTTATTCCATTTGGACTCCGTTTGATATGGATATTCTGTGAAACAAAAAACATGCAACAAACAGGAACTGACACTGGGCACTGGATCAATATGTTAGTCCCAAAAATAGTACAAAAAGTTGCCAAAAGTATATGAAAGTTGAATAATATTGGCATGGAACAATCAAAAATTATAGATACGACGGAGACGTATCATCCAGCTCGTTGGTAGGCTCCTCCTCCTCTGCCTCTTACTGAGCGCACTCGGTAGAGGAGAGGCTGCCAGAAGTAGCATAAAGCCCCTCCGTGGTACTAGTAGTATTTAGGGGCTATTTTGTTCAGTTCATCTGACTATAGATGTGTGGTCGAACTGTACAACGTAATTAAAATTAGCTAGTATATATATAGTTGAACTAGCTATTTCAGTATGTGGTTGGCAACAATTGGGAATAAGTTTGGTCGGTTCAGCTGTCGAGTTGAACTGTTTGTATAAATTAAGAACGGCTGCTTAATGTATGAATGAAATCTATGCTTAATTACTTGTAACGCCCCGAGACCATTGTGCCAGGTGTCCTCTAGTTATTCGTTGTTGTTGCCTTATCATTGCTTGCGTGTCATGCATTGCATATCATGTCATCATGTGCATTTCATTTGCATATGTGTTCGTCTCATGCATCCGAGCATTTTCCCCGTTGTCCGTTTTGCATTCCGGCGCTCCTATCTCCTCCGGTGGTCATTTCTACCTTTCTTTCATGTGTGGGGACTAAACATTTCCGGATTGGACCGAGTCTTGCCAAGCGGCCTTGGTTTACTACCGGTAGACCGCCTGTCAAGTTTCGTGCCATTTGGACTTCGTTTGATACTCCAACAGTTAACCGAGGGGCCGAAAAGGCCTCGTGTGTGTTGCAGCCCAATACCCCTCCATTTTGGCCCAAAACCCACCTAAACCTCCTCCATCATCTCGGTCGTTCGATCACGATCGCATGGCCAAAAACCGCACCTCATTTGGACTCTCCTAGCTCCCTCTACCTATAAATATGTGTCTCCCTTCGAAAATCCCGCAGTCCAAACCCTAGATCCAACTCCCGCACGCCGCTGGACATGTCCGTCCCGCCGCTGGACGTGTCCGCCGCCGCCGCCACGTCGCTCCGGCCAATACTAGGCCGCCACGTAATCGCCGCCGCCCCTGCGCCCAACCGGAGCCCGCCACCTGTCCAGCGCACCGCCTCCCACCGCGCCGGCTCGCAGAGCCCGTCGCGGGCCCGCGCGAGCCCAGAGCCGCCGCGGTCGCCCGACTGCCTCGCTCCTCCGCGCCTCTCGCCGGAGACGCCTCTCTCGCCGTCATTGGCCACCGCGCCTCGCCTCCTCAACCGCCTCCCCGCCGTCCCCGCACCTCGCCGGAGGTCCCCGCGTTCCGCGCCGCCCGGCCCGAGCGCCGCCCGCGCGCCACCGCACCGTTCCCGCGCCGGATCTGGGGAGCAGCCGCCCTGATCCATCCTTCCAGCACCTCCCGGACCTCCTCCGCTCCTGCTTCGCCGTCTCGCCGTCCATCATCGCCGGAACAAGCTCCGCCGCTGCCACCGTAGACCGCGTCGTTGAAGACGACGACGACCTGGTCGATCCTCCGTGTGGGCCTCGCAAGCCGCGCCCAAGTCCGGCCCAGCTCGCTGGCCTCCTTCCTCTTCGTTTTGGGCCGAAGCCCATGGGTGAGCCACCACTTTTCCCTGTCCCGTGCGCGACATATTATCTTTCGCCCAGTTCCAGACTTGGCGATTTTCACTAAGTCCCCGAGTTTCCCATGTTTCATATGCCCATGTTCATCGCATCGTAACTTTGCATCCGTAGCTCCGTTTCGGGCATATAGCATATCAAAATGTTCGTCTCAGAGAGTACATCATTTCATCTCATTGCATAATTTTCATTTGAGCTCATCTTGATGCCAGAAATGCTGTTGGAAGAGTGCTATTTGAGTTAAATTGTCAGATCTGCTGCTCCAAATAGCTATTTGTCATTTTTTGCCATGAATTATGTGTGCATGATATGCCCCTGAGCTCTACATATGTTTTGTTATATGCTTTGTCATCTTTCCAGAGGTGCTATCCATGTATTTTTGTGATGTGTGTGGTGACTAGCACAAGCTTGCAAAGTGGTGCATTCGTTAATGCTGATTTCAGGGACTTAGCATTTCCACTAAGTCCTTGGACTGTTTATCTCATTATGCCATATGTTCATGTTGTTTCCTAGTGATCCGTGCCTCTTTTGAGGATGATCAGTAAGGATGTTTTGTTAATCTTGTAGTGCTCTATCCATCCATGCCTTTGTTTGCAATTATGGAGCACCCTAGCTTGAGTCAATCGAGCTCTACTTTTGTCATTTCGTGAATCTGGGAAGATTGTCTACTTGTTAGCGATTTTGCCGAGGATGTTGTAGTTGATCCGTGCATGCCATGTTATTGTTCTTGCCATGTCTAACTTGTATAATGTGTATTCTTGATGGGTGCATGCTTAGATTGTCATGAATTTCTCTATAGTGAGTGCATCGAGCTCGTAAACATGCCTACTTGGTATCTGTTTTGCATGCTTCAGTTTTTCACTAAGTCTGTAACCTGATTATGTTTTTGCCATGTTCACATGCTTGCAAATGTATTTTCTGATCCCTTTTGGCTCAAGGTCACTAAGGGACTTTTGTTAAGCTCTTTGAGTAGCTCCATTCCATGCTTTACTTTGCCATGTTCAGGCCCGTAGCATATAGTTTTCATGCTCCAAAGTGTGATACCTGATCTGAAATTCCAGGCAAGTGTTAATTTCACTAAGTCTGAAATCTGTTTACCAATTGCATTTTTCCATGCTTGTTTGAACCTGTTAATGGATGAATTGGCCGTAGCTCAGTGCAAGTCTTTTGTTAAGCATCATGAATGGATCCCTGCCATGTATTTTTGTTGCCATGTTTGAGTGCTGTAGCACGTTCATCTTGTTGCATTTAGATGGCTACTTGCTGTCTATCGCAGACCGGTGCCATATTTGTATTGCTTGCCATTTCCAACCGTAACTCCGATTCCGGTGATCTTTATATCGTTTTCAAGCGATTTCATCTCACCTTTCCAGTGGCACACTTGGATTTCCAAGTTGAGGCCAGGTTCAATCATTCCTTGTCAAATCATGCATATGCATCGCATACCGCATCTCGCATATCATACCATGTTCATGTGTTGGTTGTTTACTATGTTGTGTGCTTCTTTCCGGTGTTTGCTTCTTCGGGTTGGTTCCGGTAATGTCGCGTTTGTGAGGACCCGTTCGTCTACGCCCGTTTGTCTTCTTCATGGACTCGTTCTTCTTCCTTGCAGGATTTCAGGCAAGATGATCATACCCTCGAAATCACTTCTATCTTTGCTTGCTAGATGCTCGCTCTTTTGCTATGCCTATGCTGCGATACCTACCACTTGCTTATCATGCCTCCTATATTGTTGAACCAAGCCTCTAACCCACCTTGTCCTAGCAAACCGTTGTTTGGCTATGTTACCGCTTTGCTCAGCCCCTCTTATAGCGTTGTTAGTTGCAGGTGAAGATTGAAGTTTGTTCCTTGTTGGAACATGGAGATGTTGTTCCTTGTTGGAACATGTTTACTTGTTGGGATATCACATTATATCTTATTTAATTAAAGCATCTATATACTTGGTAAAGGGTGGAAGGCTCGGCCTTATGCCTGGTGTTTTGTTCCACTCTTGTCGCCCTAGTTTCCGTCATATCGGTGTTATGTTCCCGGATTTTGCGTTCCTTACGCGGTTGGGTATAATGGGAACCCCTTGACAGTTTGCTTTGAATAAAACTCCTCCAGCAAGGCCCAACCTTGGTTTTACCATTCGCCGCCTAGCCTCTTTTTCCCTTGGGTTAGGCCAGTCCAAGGGTCATCTTTATTTTAACCCCCCCGGGCCAGTGCTTGTCTAAGTGTTGGTCCGAACTGAGTAGACTGCGGGGCCACCTCGGGGAAACTTGAGGGCTGGTTTTACTCGTAGGATGTCTCATCCGGTGTTGCCCTGAGAACGAGATATGTGCAGCTCCCATCAGGATGTCGGCGCATCGGGCGGCTTTGCTGGACTTGTTTTACCATTGTCGAGGATGTCTTGTAGAACCGGGATACCGAGTCTGATTGGAATGTCTCGGGAGGAGGTCTATTCCTTCGTTGACTGTGAGAGCTTGTCATGGGCTAAGTTGGGACACCCCTGCAGGGATTTGAACTTTTGAAAGCCGTGCCCACGGTTATGGGCAGATGGGAATTTGTTAATGTCCGGTTGTAGAAAACCTGAAGTTGACCTTAATTAAAATGCATCAACCGCGTGTGTAACCGTGATGGTCTCTTTCCGGCGGAGTCCGGGAAGTGAACACGGTGTTGGAGTTATGCTTGACGTAGGTTGTTTTAGGATCACTTCTTGATCATACTTTCTCGAACGTGCTTTGCCTTCTCTTCTCGCTCTCATTTGCGTATGTTAGCCGCCATATATGCTAGTCGCTTGCTGCAGCTCCATCTCATACCTTTACCTTACCCATAAGCTTAAATAGTCTTGATCGTGAGGGTGCGAGATTGCTGAGTCCGTGGCTCACAGATACTTCCAAAACCAGCTTGCAGGTGCCGATGAGTCCGTGCAGATGACGCAACCAAGCTCAGGAGGAGCTCGATGAAGATCTTGTCCTTTGTGTTGTTTCGTTCTAGTTGATCAGTAGTGGAGCCCAGTTGGGGTCGATCGGGGACCTTGTCGCTTTTGGGGTTCTTCTTTTATTTTGGTTCCGTAGTCGGACCTTGATTGTATTTGGTTGATGTAATGCTTTATTCATGTATTATGTGAAGTGGTGATTGTAAGCCAACTATGTATCCTTTTCCCCTTATTGTATTACATGGGTTGTGTGAAGATTACCTCACTTGCGACATTGCTTTCAATGCGGTTATGCCTCTAATTCGTGCTTCGACACGTGGGAGACATAGCCGCATTGAGGGCGTTACATTACTGAATTTTAGTTGCAAAAATTACATAGTGCTAATGATTTCTAGCTGCATATTTTGACAAATTGCAGTGTTACAAGGATTGACAAATGGCAACGTTACTAGATCAACAAATGTATATCTTTCCAGTTTGACCAATGGCAACATACCCAATATGACAGATGCAAATTTTACCAAATTGTTTGTACGTGGTTGCATACGGGTCATCCAGAACAATCGTTTGCGTTGAAGGGATGCACAAATCCTGCGCTGCTCTCACTTTGCATACATGTGTTCTATCTAAATCGTTTGCGATCAAGAGCTGCAGAAATCCTGCTCGGCACATTTTCTCTTGGCTTCCTAGGGAAGCTGTCGGTTTGCATACGAGTGTTCTAACTAAAACGTTTGCGATGAGTGTTTTATATTGAAAAAGTGAATTAAACTGCGGCTTGGGCGCCATTAATGGAGAGGACACAAGCAAGGCGGACGGCCATGGAAATCAAAGGGCTCGCTTCCCAGTGAGCCTGCATAGCGTACAGCTCGCACGCTTCTCGGTGAGCCTGCGCACTCGAGGACAGCTTGCACGCCTCTCGGTCAGCCTGCGCACTGGATGGCGCTCGCATGCCTCCCGTTCAGTCAAGGTCAAGCAGCTGTCCGCATGGCCATTAAAATCAAGACACGTGGCGTCACATGAATGGTTAACAGAATTTTGAATTTACTATAATTTAAAAACCAGACATCTCAATGTTTTACCGGCAATGAACTGTGCCCTGGTGTTTGAAATTCATGCCCATTTCTTGCATGGGACCTAAGTATGCACCCAAGGACACCGATTTGATTTTTCAACCAATTTATATGCACTGGAGCATGTGCATGTAGTTCAAATTTGAATTATACACATAAAATGCATTAAAAACTCAGTTAATGCATAAAATGTCCAAACGAACACCACAAAATCACAAAAATTCACACAACACTTCTGTTGTTCTATGTTGACATGACAAAAAAATTTGAAAGCAATAAGAGGCAATGGATATCGTTTCGTCCCCAAAGGTGAGACGTTTCCTACTGAAAACCATCATGCTTGTTGTGAGAACTCCGGTTTGTGAGAAGCATATACCCAAACCTGCCTCAAATGGGACAAAATTTGTACCACGACATGTTGATGCCGCTACATGATAGCATACCAAGTTTCATGAATTTCAGACGAGTTTTGGATTTACTAGAATTTAAAAACCAGGCATGTCAATGTTTTGCTGGCAATAAACGGTGCCCTGGTGTTTGAAATTCATTCCCATTTCTTGCATCGGACCTAAGCATGCACCTAAGGACACGTATTTTATTTTTTAACCAGTTTATATGCACTGGAGCATGTGCATGTAGTTCAAATTTGAATTATGCACATAAATCCATTGAAAACTCAGTTAATGCATAAAAATGTCCAAACGAACCCCGAAAAATCACAAAAATTCGCACAACAGTCTTGTTGTTCTATGTTGACACTCAGTTTTTTTAAAGCAATAAAAGGCAACGTATATCGTTTCGTCTCCAAAGGTGGCATGTTCCCTACCGAAACCATCACGCTTGTTGTGAGAAGCTCTGGTTTGTGAGAAGCTTATACCCAAACCTGTCCCAAATGGGACAAAATTTGTACCACATCATGTTGATGCCGCTACATGATAGCATGCCAAGTTTCATGAATTTCAGACGAGTTTTGAATTTACTAGAATTTAAAAACCAGACATGTCAATGTTTGCGGCCGAGTGACCGTGGCAGGGTGTTTGAAATTCATTCTCATTTCTTGCATGGGACTTAAGCATGCAACCAATGACACATATTTGATTTTTCAATAAGTTTATATGCACTGGAGCATGTGCATGTAGTTCAAATTTGAATTATGTGCATAAGATGCCTGGAAAAGCCAGTTAATGTATAAAAATGTAGAAACGAACCCTGAATCATTCCAATTTTTTTGACGACACACCTATAGTTGCATGTTCACTATAGATATAAGTTCTAACAATTCAAACACCATCCTTTGTAGCTGTGACCCTATTACGTCATTCAAATGATCAAGACGATAAATCAAGTGGATCGCACACAGTTTATTATCACCAACCATGTGAGATGCAACACAAAATATCTTGGAGCACCGTCGGTGTATAGTACGCCCATACGAGAGAGGGTGCGTCGGCTATAGTCCACAAGGCGCGAGTTCTAAATAAGGGACTGTGTCCGATGACACTTTGCGCGCCAGTTTTTTGGCTGAAGCGATTCCAAATTTTTGGCTTCCGCGGAAATATCTACTTTCCCGCCCCTCCCCCATACCAAAAGCCACATTTCCCCTTTTCCGTCTTCCTTTCCAAGTTTAAACCTTCGCTCCTTGCTTGCAGCACCGCCGCCTCCTCGCCGGCGACCCTCCTTCACGCTACTCGGCCTCGCCTATCCAGGCAGGTATCCACACCCGACTCCCATCCTCCTCCTCCTCCTTCCACATCCCACATGCCCCTACCGCTGGCGCGAGCGCAATACCTTCCACCCAAATCATTGACCCTGTTGGGTTTCGTAGTAATTTCAAAATTTTTCCTACGCACACGCAAGATCATGTGATGCATAGCAACGAGGGGGAGAGTGTTATCTACGTACCCAATGCAGACCGACTGCGGAAGCGATGACACGACGTAGAGGAAGTAGTCGTACGTCTTCACGATCCAACCGATCAAGCACCGAAACTACGGCACCTCCGAGTTCGAGCACATGTTCAGCTCGATGACGATCCCCAGACTCCGATCGAGCAAAGTGTCGGGGAAGAGTTCCGTCAGCACGACGGCGTGGTGACGATCTTGATGAACTACAGCAGCAGGGCTTCGCCTAAACTCCGCTACAGTATTATCGAGGAATATGGTGGCAGGGGGCACCGCACACGGCTAAGGAATAGATCACGTGGATCAACTTGTGTGTCTAGAGGTGCCCCCTGCCTCCGTATATAAAGGAGTAGAGGGGGGAGGCTGGCCGGCCAAGGAGGGAGGCGCAGGAGGAGTCCTACTCCTTCCGGGAGTAGGACTCCCCTCCAATCCTATTCCAACTAGGATTCCCCAAAGGGGGAAAGAGGGAGAGGGGGGCCGGCCACCTTCTCCTAGTCCTAATAGGACTAGGGGAGGGGGAAGTGGCGCAGCCACCTTGGGCTGCCCCTTTCTCCTTTCCACTAAGGCCCATGAAGGCCCATATGGCTCCCGGGGGGTTCCGGTAACCTCCCGGTAACCCGGTAAAATCCCGATTTCACCCGGAACACTTCCGATGTCCAAACATAGGCTTCCAATATATCAATCTTTACGTCTCGACCATTTCGAGACTCCTCGTCATGTCCGTGATCACATCCGGGACTCGGAACAACCTTCGGTACA
This sequence comes from Triticum urartu, assembly GCF_003073215.2. NCBI lineage: Eukaryota > Viridiplantae > Streptophyta > Magnoliopsida > Poales > Poaceae > Triticum > Triticum urartu. The sequence goes on from NC_053027.1 coordinate 121,766,750, forward strand.
TCAAAATGCATAAACTCATAATATAACTGTCATCGTAACCTTAAGCGTGCGGACCCTACGGGTTCGAGAACAATGTAGACATGACCGAGACATGTCTCCGGTCAATAACCAATAGCGGGACCTGGATGCCCATATTGGCTCCTACATATTCTACGAAGATCTTTATCGGTCAGACCGCATAACAACATACGTTGTTCCCTTTGTCATCGGTATGTTACTTGCCCGAGATTCAATCGTCGGTATCCAATACCTAGTTCAATCTCGTTACCGGCAAGTCTCTTTACTCGTTCTGTAATACATCATCTCACAACTAACATATTAGTTGTAATGCTTGCAAGGCTTATGTGATGTGTATTACCGAGAGGGCCCAGAGATACCTCTCCGACAATCGGAGTGACAAATCCTAATCTCGAAATACGCCAACCCAACATCTACCTTTGGAGACACCTGTAATGCTCCTTTATAATCACCCAGTTACGTTGTGACGTTTGGTAGCACCCAAAGTGTTCCTCCGGCAAACAGGAGTTGCATAATCTCATAGTCATAGGAACATGTATAAGTCATGAAGAAAAGCAATAGCAACATACTAAACGATCGGGTGCTAAGCTAATGGAATGGGTCATGTCAATCAGATCATTCAACTAATGATGTGACCTCGTTAATCAAATAACAACTCATTGTTCATGGTTAGGAAACATAACCATCTTTGATTAACGAGCTAGTCAAGTAGAGGCATACTAGTGACACTTTGTTTGTCTATGTATTCACACATGTATTATGTTTCCGGTTAATACAATTCTAGCATGAATAATAAACATTTATCATGATTATAAGGAAATAAATAATAACTTTATTATTGCCTCTAGGGCATATTTCCTTCAAACACGTCTCCGGTCAATAACCAATAGCGGAACCTGGATGCTCATGTTGGCTCCTACATATTCTACGAAGATCTTTATCGGTCAGACCGCATAACAACATACGTTGTTCCCTTTGTCATCGGTATGTTACTTGCCCGAGATTCGATCGTCGGTATCTCAATACCTAGTTCAATCTCGTTACCGGCAAGTCTCTTTACTCGTTCCGTAATACATCATCTCACAACTAACTCATTAGTTGCAATGCTTGCAAGGCTTATGTGATGTGCATTACCGAGAGGGCCCAGAGATACCTCTCCGACAATCAGAGTGACAAATCCTAATCTCGAAATACGCCAACCCAACATGTACCTTTGGAGACACCTGTAGAGCACCTTTATAATCACCCAGTTACGTTGTGACGTTTGGTAGCACACAAAGTGTTCCTCCGGCAAACGGGAGTTGCATAATCTCATAGTCATAGGAACATGTATAAGTCATGAAGAAAGCAATAGCAACATACTAAACGATCGGGTGCTAAGCTAATGGAATGGGTCATGTCAATCAGATCATTCACCTAATGATGTGATCCCATTAATCAAATAACAACTCTTTGTCCATGGTTAGGAAACATAACCATCTTTGATTAACGAGCTAGTCAAGTAGAGGCATACTAGTGACACTCTGTTTGTCTATGTATTCACACATGTATTATGTTTCCGGTTAATACAATTCTAGCATGAATAATAAACATTTATCATGATATAAGGAAATAAATAATAACTTTATTATTGCCTCTAGGGCATATTTCCTTCAGTCTCCCACTTGCACTAGAGTCAATAATCTAGATTACACAGTAATGATTCTAACACCCATGGAGCCTTGGTGCTGATCATGTTTTGCTCGTGGAAGAGGCTTAGTCAACGGGTCTGCTACATTCATATCCGTATGTATCTTGCAAATCTCTATGTCTCCCACCTGGACTAGATCCCGGATGGAATTGAAGCGTCTCTTGATGTGCTTGGTTCTCATGTGATATCTGGATTCCTTTGCCAAGGCAATTGCACCAGTATTGTCACAAAAGATTTTCATTGGACCCGATGCACTAGGTATGACACCTAGATCGGATATGAACTCCTTCATCCAGACTCCTTCATTTGCTGCTTCCGAAGCAGCTATGTATTCCGCTTCACACGTAGATCCCGCCATGGCGCTTTGTTTAGAATTGCACCAACTGATAGCTCCACCGTTTAATGTAAATACGTATCCGGTTTGCGATTTAGAATCATCCGGATGAGTGTCAAAGCTCGCATCGACGTAACCACTTACGATTAGCTCTTTTTCACCTCCATAAACGAGAAACATATCCTTAGTCCTTTTCAGGTATTTCAGGATGTTCTTGACCGCTGTCCAGTGATCCACTCCTGGATTACTTTGGTACCTCCCTGCTAGACTTATAGCAAGGCACACATCAGGTCTGGTACACAGCATTACATACATGATAGAGCCTATGGCTGAAGCATAGGGAACATCTTTCATTTTCTCTCTATCTTCTGCAGTGGTCTGGCATTGAGTCTGACTCAACTTCACACCTTGTAACACAGGCAAGAACCCTTTCTTTGCTTGATCCATTTTGAACTTCTTCAAATCTTTGTCAAGGTATGTGCTTTGTGAAAGTCCAATTAAGTGTCTTGATCTATCTCTATAGATCTTAATGCCTAATATGTAAGCAGCTTCACCGAGGTCTTTCATTGAAAAACTCTTATTCAAGTATCCCTTTATGCTATCCAGAAATTCTATATCATTTCCAATTAGTAATATGTCATCCACATATAATATCAGAAATGCTACAGAGCTCCCACTCACTTTCTTGTAAATACAGGCTTCTCCAAAAGTCTGTATAAAACCAAATGCTTTAATCACACTATCAAAGTGTTTATTCCAACTCCGAGAGACTTGCACCAGTCCATAAATGGATCGCTGGAGCTTGCACACTTTGTTAGCTCCCTTTGGATCGACAAAACCTTCTGGTTGCATCATATACAACTCTTCTTCCAGAAATCCATTCAGGAATGCAGTTTTGACATCCATCTGCCAAATTTCATAATCATAAAATGCGGCAATTGCTAACATGATTCGGACAGACTTAAGCATCGCTACGGGTGAGAAGGTCTCATCGTAGTCAATCCCTTGAACTTGCCGAAAACCTTTTGTGACAAGTCGAGCTTTGTAGACAGTAATATTACCGTCAGCGTCAGTCTTCCTCTTGAAGATCCATTTATTCTCAATTGCTTGCCGATCATTGGGCAAGTCAACCAAAGTCCATACTTTGTTCTCATACATGGATCCCATCACAGATTTCATGGCTTCAAGCCATTTTGCGGAATCTGGGCTCACCATCGCTTCTTCATAGTTCGTAGGTTCATCATGATCTAGTAGCATGACTTCCAGAACAGGGTTACCGTACCACTCTGGTGCGGATCTCACTCTGGTTGATCTATGAGGTTCAGTAGTATCTTGTTCTGAAGTTTCATGATCATCATCATTAGCTTCCTCACTAATTGGTGTAGGTGTCACAGAAACAGGTTTCTGTGATGTACTACTTTCCAATAAGGGAGTAGGTACAGTTACCTCGTCAAGTTCTACTTTCCTCCCACTCACTTCTTTCGAGAGAAACTCCTTCTCCAGAAAGTTTCCGAATTTAGCAACAAAAGTCTTGCCTTCGGATCTGTGATAGAAGGTGTATCCAATAGTTTCCTTTGGATATCCTATGAAGACATATTTCTCCGATTTGGGTTTGAGCTTATCAGGTTGAAGCTTTTTCACATAAGCATCGCAGCCCCAAACTTTCAGAAACGACAACTTTGGTTTCTTGCCAAACCACAGTTCATAAGGCGTCGTCTCAACGGATTTTGATGGTGCCCTATTTAACGTGAATGCGGCCGTCTCTAGAGCGTATCCCCAAAACGATAGCGGTAAATCAGTAAGAGACATCATAGATCGTACCATATCTAGTAAAGTACGATTACGACGTTCGGACACACCATTACGCTGTGGTGTTCCGGGTGGCATGAGTTGCGAAACTATTCCACATTGTTTCAAATGTACACCAAACTCGTAACTCAAATATTCTCCTCCACGATCAGATCGTAGGAATTTTATTTTCTTGTTACGATGATTTTCAACTTCACTCTGAAATTCTTTAAACTTTTCAAATGTTTCAGACTTGTGTTTCATTAAGTAGATATACCCATATCTGCTTAAGTCATCTGTGAAGGTGAGAAAATAACGATATCCGCCACGAGCCTCAATATTCATCGGACCACATACATCTGTATGTATGATTTCCAACAAATCTGTTGCTCTCTCCATAGTACCGGAGAACGGTGTCTTTGTCATCTTACCCATAAGGCACGGTTCGCAAGTACCAAGTGATTCATAATCAAGTGGTTCCAAAAGCCCATCAGTATGGAGTTTCTTCATGCGCTTTATACCGATATGACCCAAACGGCAGTGCCACAAATAAGTTGCACTATCATTATCAACTCTGCATCTTTTGGCTTCAACACTATGAATATGTGTGTCACTACTATCGAGATTTAATAAGAATAGACCACTCCTTAAAGGTGCATGACCATAAAAGATATTACTCATGTAAATAGAACAACCATTATTCTCTGATTTAAATGAATAACCGTCTCGCATCAAACAAGATCCAGATATAATGTTCATGCTTAACACTGGCACCAAATAACAATTATTTAGGTCTAATACTAATCCCGAAGGTAGATGTAGAGGTAGCGTGCCGACTGCGATCACATCGACTTTGGAACCGTTTCCCACGCGCATCGTCACCTCGTCCTTAGCCAATCTTCGCTTAATCCATAGTCCCTGTTTCGAGTTGCAAATATTAGCAACAGAACCAGTATCAAAATACCCAGGTGCTACTGCGAGCATTAGTAAGGTACACATCAATAACATGTATATCACATATACCTTTGTTCACCTTGCCATCCTTCTTATCCGCCAAATACTTGGGGCAGTTCCGCTTCCAGTGACCAGTCTGCTTGCAGTAGAAGCACTCAGTTTCAGGCTTAGGTCCAGACTTGGGTTTCTCTCCTGAGCAGCAACTTGCTTGCCGTTCTTCTTGAAGTTCCCCTTCTTCTTCCCTTTGCCCTTTTTCTTGAAACTAGTGGTTTTGTTAACCATCAACACTTGATGCTCCTTTTTGATTTCTACCTCCGCAGCTTTCAGCATTGCGAAGAGCTCGGGAATAGTCTTGTTCATCCCTTGCATATTATAGTTCATCACGAAGCTCTTGTAGCTTGGTGGCAGTGATTGGAGAATTCTGTCAATGACGCAATCATCCGGAAGATTAACTCCCAATTGAATCAAGTGATTATTATACCCAGACATTTTGAGTATATGCTCACTGACAGAACTGTTCTCCTCCATCTTGCAGCTATAGAACTTATTGGAGACTTCATATCTCTCAATCCGGGCATTTGCTTGAAATATTAACTTCAACTCCTGGAACATCTCATATGCTCCATGACGTTCAAAACGTCGTTGAAGTCCCGATTCTAAGCCGTAAAGCATGGCACACTGAACTATCGAGTAGTCATCAGCTTTGCTCTGCCAGACGTTCATAACATCTGGTGTTGCTCCAGCAGCAGGCCTGGCACCCAGCGGTGCTTCCAGGACGTAATTCTTCTGTGCAGCAATGAGGATAATCCTCAAGTTACGGACCCAGTCCGTGTAATTGCTACCATCATCTTTCAACTTTGCTTTCTCAAGGAACGCATTAAAATTCAACGGAACAACAGCACGAGCCATCTATCTACAATAACATAAACAAGCAAGATACTATCAGGTACTAAGTTCATGATAAATTTAAGTTCAATTAATCATATTACTTAAGAACTCCCACTTAGATAGACATCCCTCTAATCCTCTAAGTGATCACGTGATCCAAATCAACTAAACCATGTCCGATCATCACGTGAGATGGAGTAGTTTCATGGTGAACATCATTATGTTGATCATATCTACTATATGATTCACGCTCGACCTTTCGGTCTCCGTGTTCCGAGGCCATATCTGTATATGCTTGGCTCGTCAAGTATAACCTGAGTATTCCGCGTGTGCAACTGTTTTGCACCCGTTGTATTTGAACGTAGAGCCTATCACACCCGATCATCACGTGGTGTCTCAGCACGAAGAACTTTCGCAACGGTGCATACTCAGGGAGAACACTTCTTGATAATTTAGTGAGAGATCATCTTATAATTCTACCGTCAATCAAAGCAAGATAAGATGCATAAAAAGATAAACATCACATGCAATCAATATAAGTGATATGATATGGCCATCATCATCTTGTGCTTGTGATCTCCATCTCCGAAGCACCGTCATGATCACCAACGTCACCGGCGCGACACCTTGATCTCCATCGTAGCATCGTTGTCGTCTCGCCAATCTTATGCTTCCACGACTATCACTACCGTTTAGTAATAAAGTAAAGCATTACATCGCGATTGCATTGCATACAATAAAGCGACAACCATATGGCTCCTGCCAGTTGCCGATAACTTGGTTACAAAACATGATCATCTCATACAATAAAATTCAGCATCATGCCTTGACCATATCACATCACAACATGCCCTGCAAAAACAAGTTAGACGTCCTCTACTTTGTTGTTGCAAGTTTTACGTGGCTGCTACGGGCTTAAGTAAGAACCAATCTCACCTACGCATCAAAACCACAACGATAGTTTGTCAAATAGACTCCGTTTTAACCTTCGCAAGGACCGGGCGTAGCCATACTTGGTTCAACTAAAGTTGGAGAGACAGTCGCCCGCAAGCCACCTGTGTGCAAAGCACGTCGGGAGAACCGGTCTCGCGTAAGCGTACGCGTAATGTTGGTCCGGGTCGTCTCGTCCAACAATACCGCCGAACCAAAGTATGACATGTTGGTAGGCAGTATGACTTGTATCGTCCACAACTCACTTGTGTTCTACTCGTGCATATAACATCAACATAAATAACCTAGGCTCGGATGCCACTGTTGGGTTTTGTAGTAATTTCAAAAAATTTCCTACGCACACGCAAGATCATGTGATGCATAGCAACGAGGGGGAGAGTGTTATCTACGTACCCAACACAGACCGACTGCGGAAGCGATGACACGACGTAGAGGAAGTAGTCGTACGTCTTCACGATCCAACCGATCAAGCACCGAAACTACGTCACCTCCGAGTTCGAGCACATGTTCAGCTCGATGACGATCCCCGGACTCCGATCCAGCAAAGTGTCGGGGAAGAGTTCCGTCAGCACGACAGCGTGGTGACGATCTTGATGAACTACAGGAGCAGGGCTTCGCCTAAACTCCGCTACAGTATTATCGAGGTATATGGTGGCAGGGGGCACCGCACACGGCTAAGGAATAGATCACGTGGATCAACTTGTGTGTCTAGAGGTGTCCCCTGCCTCCGTATATAAAGGAGTAGAGGGGGGAGGCTGGCCGGCCAAGGAGGGAGGCGCAGGAGGAGTCCTACTCCTTCCGGGAGTAGGACTCCCCTCCAATCCTATTCCAACTAGGATTCCCCAAAGGGGGAAAGAGGGAGAGGGGGGCCGGCCACCTTCTCCTAGTCCTAATAGGACTAGGGGAGGGGGAAGTGGCGCAGCCACCTTGGGCTGCCCCTTTCTCCTTTCCACTAAGGCCCATGAAGGCCCATATGGCTCCCGGGGGGTTCCGGTAACCTCCCGGTAACACGGTAAAATCCCGATTTCACCCGGAACACTTCCGATGTCCAAACATAGGCTTCCAATATATCAATCTTTACGTCTCGACCATTTCGAGACTCCTCGTCATGTCCGTGATCACATCCGGGACTCGGAACAACCTTCGGTACATCAAAATGCATAAACTCATAATATAACTGTCATCGTAACCTTAAGCGTGCGGACCCTACGGGTTCGAGAACAATGTAGACATGACCGAGACATGTCTCCGGTCAATAACCAATAGCGGGACCTGGATGCCCATATTGGCTCCTACATATTCTACGAAGATCTTTATCGGTCAGACCGCATAACAACATACGTTGTTCCCTTTGTCATCGGTATGTTACTTGCCCGAGATTCAATCGTCGGTATCCAATACCTAGTTCAATCTCGTTACCGGCAAGTCTCTTTACTCGTTCTGTAATACATCATCTCACAACTAACATATTAGTTGTAATGCTTGCAAGGCTTATGTGATGTGTATTACCGAGAGGGCCCAGAGATACCTCTCCGACAATCGGAGTGACAAATCCTAATCTCGAAATACGCCAACCCAACATCTACCTTTGGAGACACCTGTAATGCTCCTTTATAATCACCCAGTTACGTTGTGACGTTTGGTAGCACCCAAAGTGTTCCTCCGGCAAACAGGAGTTGCATAATCTCATAGTCATAGGAACATGTATAAGTCATGAAGAAAAGCAATAGCAACATACTAAACGATCGGGTGCTAAGCTAATGGAATGGGTCATGTCAATTAGATCATTCAACTAATGATGTGACCTCGTTAATCAAATAACAACTCATTGTTCATGGTTAGGAAACATAACCATCTTCGATTAACGAGCTAGTCAAGTAGAGGCATACTAGTGACACTTTGTTTGTCTATGTATTCACACATGTATTATGTTTCCGGTTAATACAATTCTAGCATGAATAATAAACATTTATCATGATTATAAGGAAATAAATAATAACTTTATTATTGCCTCTAGGGCATATTTCCTTCAGACCCCTCCACCAAATAAGCGCCGGCCTAAGCCATAGTGCACGCAGTATAGCCAGGACCTCAAGGAGCATTTGGCAGCGGAGAAGCAAATCGCGGCCGCATGCGCGGATGAGGTAGCGATGGCTGCCATTCGTGCCGACCCCCAGATCTTGAAGGAGCACCTTGCCATTTGCTAGCTATGCCGGTTATGCATGCTCGCTTTACCCGTTGCGTGTGCTGCTCCTACCTTTCCTTCACAAATTCTAGTGAATTGTGCTATTTAATTTTACCATGCAATCTGTTGCTCTAGTGTATATGTTCTGTATGTCGTGTAGTGTGGTGGCGAAGTTCAGTTTGGAGATCTAACAATTCCTTATGTTGTGTATCCTCGATTGATGCAGCCTCAGATGCTTCAATTGTAGATTTGAGTATTGAGCAAAAGGTTACACCACCTATAGGTTCTGTATTACAGGCCAATCCTACTCCACTAGTACCAATAGGCGGCATAGGGGAAAAAGCACAACACCTAGGAATAGGAATCAACAACACAAGCTCACTTATTAACTGTTTTATTAATTAGTCGTCATCTTCAGTTAACTGTTTGGTTCAATTCTGCAAATGTGATGTTCAATTCTTCAGGCTGCAATTTTATATTGTCTTCCATGTGAGAAATAAATCAAATTTATCTTTACAAATTTGTGGGTGCATTCTGTTATTGTATACCATGTAGGAATAAATTAAATTTGGCTGTAGTAAATACATGAGAAACATATATAATTGCTACAATTGGCTGTAGTTAACTGTTTGGTTAACTATCTAATCTTCTATTAGGAGTATGTTATATTGTGCAATGTGGTGCTCAGTTAATGTTTGGTTCATTTGTGGTGTTTAGTTAACTGCTTGGTTCAATGTTATATTGTGCAATATGGTGCTCAGTTAATATTTAGTTCATTTGTTGTGGTGTTTAGTTAACTGCTTGGTTCAATTCTGCCATGCGATGTCCAATTGTCGTGGGTAGAATTTTGTATTGTTATGCATGTGAGAAATAGATCGAATTTGGCTGTACTTAATACATGTGAAACATATACAAGTGCTATATTTTCTAGTTCTTTATCATGTTTGGTTTGGATAAATGGGTTTCCCTGTGGCTTGAATTAATTATGAATCTGTGTTCCTGAAGAGGACGAAGGATGGACGCTCAATCATCCACAGGTACTGGCCTAAAGTTACAAAGACTTTCAACATCAATGAAGGCTCAATATTCGCCTTCTGCTTCAGCAATTTTCCATATGAGATATATATGTCTATGTACCGTCTATGATGCTAATTTCGAAAGGTTATACATGTTGCATGTGAAACTTGGTCCTGATGTAGTTGTGTAATGGGGTAGCTGAGTGTTGAAGCTATATGATGATGTACTCTGATGTATTTCAATTATGAAAATGAAATATATTGTGTGCTTAATATGAACTGTCAATTAGATTAATAAATGGATTATGAATAATCGGATAATTAGCCTGCTAATTGGGTTTTGCTATTGCAAACAGTTGTTAAAAAATACCGTGGGCGATGACCTCAGGCAACGCACACAGTTTCTAGGAATAAACCGTGTTGGATCAATGAACAATCACACATGACTTTCTCTTGAAAACTGTTTGCGTTAGGCCACCTTGCGCAAACGTTTACCACATGAAAACTGTGTGTGATGGACAGCCTTTGCCACACAGTTTGTTCCATGGACCGTGTGTGATATATTCAATAACGCAAATGATTTAACGGGAAAAATTGTGTGTGATGTACCTGCAAACGGAAACGTTTTCCTTCGAGCGACTGTGTGGGATGTACATACGAACGGAAACGTTTAGCGGGGACTGACTGTGTGGGATATACTTGCGATCGGAAACAATTTCACCGTATAATTGAATTTTTTTAGCTCTACTGCACATATTTCATATTTGAGCGCTCGCCAGTCGCACACGATCTCATTTTGCCGAACGTATGTCCAGGAGGGCATATCCCTGATGGTTTCTGAGTCATGTGGGAAGGACCCCCCTATCACCCACACTCACTTGGCGACGGTTTCAGATGCCGTCGCGAAAATGGGTTTTAAACCGTTTGTTTAGGAGCTCACTGTACTAATGCAATGCTATCAACTACATCACACACATACTTCCAACAATAGGGCATGCACATGCCAACACCCACATGATGCACATGGCTACAACCACATCACGAACATGAAAATAATTTGATGGAACACCTGCATTGCATCACTACCATCACCTCATGGGATGGGAACTGTCGTTGATCTGCCAACCATATCCTAGTCTAGATCTACTGCCACTATCTAGATGTGGCAAGATCAGTAGCAACCACGTCCTAGATATTCCCAGATCTTGCCATGGCAGTTTCCCCCCTACAGATCAGTGATTCATGGGAAGGGTAGGAGATGGTGGGGTGCGGGTGGGGTGATGGGGATGGTGAGGGCGAAGAAGGGGACAAGGGATTCATGTGGCCGACGGCTCAATTTGGGCTACACGTCGCCGATCTTGCCATGCCAACTTAATGGATACACATGCCCGGCGACGGAGATGGGGATGACAGAGGGGATGGGCGAGGAATTCACCTGGTCGGTGGCTCGATTTGGCCTACAAATCTTGGGATCTTGCCATGGCAACTTCAGGGAGTTACATGCCGCTGATGGAGAGAAAGAAGGGACTGCAAGGGTTTCGGGAGGGTATCGGGATGGATGGAGGAGGGTGATGACCTCGGGTGGGACGCGCCGCGGTCAGGGTCACGCGCTGACCAGGTCGTGCACTGACCAGGTCGTGCGCTGACCAGGTGCCCATGTGGCGCGCTGATTGGGGTCGTTCAGGGGACAAGTGATCCTGTCCGAACGTTTTCGTTCGGCTCGATCCGCTACCGGTCCGAACGGGGGCGTTCGGCGCGGCGACCCTATAGCCCGAACGTCAGCGCGTTATCGGCGTCCTAAATAAAATAGGAAACTACCTTTCATGATCGATCAAATGATATAAATTTCATATTGTGAATATTAATATATTTTTCTAAAAACTTGGTCAAACTTGTACTCCTTTGACTTTTGAAAAACAAATACACCTTATATAGAGGAACAGAGAGAGTATGTCACAAGCATGATTATGAAGGGTAAAAATGGGAAACTCAGGGAATGACTTACTTTTGGAAGTTTGAGAAATTTCCAATTTTTTTTTGATCTTATAGGCTTCAGCTTTGGCTATCATGTTTTCCCTGCCCTCAAGCCTAGTGTTATTTCATCTTAGCAGGTAGACCTATGACATGAAATTCGGCCCTGCGTGGCGAATGATTGTAATAACCTTTTGTTTAATTAATCAATATATGGGGTGTCTTCTTTAAAAAAGACACGAAACCTATATATATAATTTGAATAGATTTTTTTATCTTATTCTGGCCTGTAAGAGCATCTACAACCGGATCATTCAAACCTGTCTTAAACACCCGGGCACGCCCGCCGCGTCGGACTGACGAAAGGGTCCCAACCGGGAACACCCTCAAACCCGGCGGTCCGAAACTCGTCTCCTCCATCGTCCGGTGGCGTCGCGTGGCGCAGCTCCGGCGGGCCGCGTAGTGCATTGCCTGATTATTTAAGTCGGCCGACGGCACCGAAACCTTACCATCCATCTACATTTTCCTCCTCCTGTCCGCCGCCGCCGCCGCCACTTTCCACTCCACCTGTCCACCTAGTAACCATGCCCAACGCCACCGGGTGAGGAGCGAGCGCTTTCTGACACCAGAGCGTTGTCTCGAACTCCTTAAGCAGATTCAGGCAAGGTGCGAAGCCCGGGTTGCCGCGGGGCTAGTGGATTCGGAGGAGGAGGATGAGCCGGAGGAGGAGGATGTGCGGGACACTGGCGACGGGGATCTACAGGCGGAGCAGTAGGCCATCCTCGATTCCCTCCGGTCGGAGTCGGCTGCGGAGGCAAGACGCCGTCGCCGGCAGGAGATGGAGGCGTAAGAGGCCGCGGACGTGACGAAGATGTTCGTCTATATGGATGGGGTCGAGCAGGAGGAGAATGAGCCGCAGCCCTCCTACCCGCCCGTGTAGCCGGCGCCCGGCATCATCGTCGTGAATATTTTTGACGATGAAAAGTAGGTAGGGTAGTACGTAGATGTAGTATGTAAGATTATTTTTGCATGTTTTGTGTGATCTAAGGATAAAATATGAAAAAAACGGATGCAAAATGACTAATTTAAGGCGTGTTCGATCAGTGTTCGCAGACGCGTCTGCGAATGTTTGAGAGGCTGAATTTACAACGTCCGGCTGTAGACGCTCTAGCGTAGCTTGCTGCTTTGTCAACAAAAATCAGCCAGAATGGTCAAATGGGGCGTCGCGGCCTGCAAGTGCGAGTGCAAAGATCCCCTTCCCCGGTCGTTGGGTCGTTCCGTGCGGCTGCGCCCGTCTTCTTCCTCCGGCCAAAACCAACGAAATAATAAAACACCAAAAATACCGAGTCAAAAACGCCCCCGCGACAAGGTCCCTCGGGCCACCTCCGCGTCCAGCGTCCTCCAACCCCCCTCCCCTCCCTTCCCGACCCAATCCGGAGAGCCCGATCCCGCCATGGCGTCGGAGATCGAGGTCCTCGAGGACACGACCGCCGCCGCGGCCGCGGTCGCCTCCCCCGCCGGGGCCGGCGGGGCGGCCGCCGCGGGGGAGGCGGAGGCGGCGGAGGAGGAGTCGCTCAAGGACGACGTGTACACGGGCGCCGCGTACGGGGACCTTGAGAAGCTGCACCGCCTCGTCGAGCTGGAGGGCCGGTCGGTGACGGAGCCCGACGGCCTCGGCTACCACGCGCTCCAGTGGGCCGCCCTCAACAACCGCGTCGCCGCCGCCCAGTACATCCTCGAGGTCCGCCATTTCCCCGAGCTCCCCAACACGTAGCTTCCAATTGCTGCTTGTTATAAACTGTGACGATGGAGGGGTGCCTCCTGCTGCTGCAGTTTAATTGTTTAGCAATCCAATTCGATAGCTGGCCTGCTTTGATCAGCCCCCAATTTCGCAGCCGAGGTGTAGTGTAGCTCCTGCTGAATGTTTTGTAATGTCGACACCCTTGTCGCACTTATTGTTGAAAATTTGCAATTGCCACGGCCGATGTGTGCTTTTGGTTCGTGCCTTGTAGTGACGGGAAAGTATAATACTATCCTTTTGTTGTGGGGTTCTTGGGGTTTGGTGATGTATGCACGGCATCATCGGGAAGCTGGTGTAGGTTTTGGGCTTGCCTTTATGCTGTTTTGGCATTTATCTGGTGAATGCCATGGTAGTATGGTTGGTGGGTAGCTCTGAGCAGGGCCAGTCCAAGGCTTCTTATATCTGCTTGATTAGTGCTTAGAGGGCCCTCTGAACTAGCCATTTTCCATATCTGTCGGGCATACAAACTTTTCTGAGTTATAGTCCCACTGGACCAAACTGGATCATATACCATGTTGGTTGGTTCGTTTCAATTATATACACACAGCTGTTAAGGTTTATTACAACCAACCTCTTTGACATCAGCTTTCTCAACTTAACCTCCTGAATATCTGTGGGGTTAATCATAGATGTAAGTGCCAGCTTCAGGATGGTTACCCATAGCACCTCTTCGCCGATCTTGACCTAATTTATCACAATTTTGCTATGCACTCCTTTACTGTTATATGCATTTTGTTTGCTATATGGTGTGATGATGGTTATTTGCTTGTTATCTGGACAGCACGGAGCAGATGTAAATGCTATAGACCATACAGGGCAAACAGCACTTCACTGGAGTGCAGTGCGTGGTCATATTCAAGTTGCAGAACTACTTCTGAAAGAAGGAGCTAAGGTTGATGCTGCTGATTTATATGGATATCAGGTTTGTGTACTAACTTATCTGTTGTACCCATGCCACTTGTCAACTCTAATGTTCCTTGCTATCTAATATGTTTTGGTTAGTTGACCCGAGGTCGATTTTGTGTGTGTGCGCGCCCGTGTACGTTTGTTTGAGGAGATTACTACCTCTGGCACAAAATAAGTGAACTTTTTATTTCGCGGTACACAGATACAGGTTAAGAAATGATGTAGCACTGCCATCGGCTCTCTGTTAATTGCCCTAATAACCTCTGTCTCTTACCGTAGTACGGTTTTGGCAGGATAGATGTACAAGTATGAACCATTTTTGTTCATGATAATAGTTATTATGGCTTTATCTTCTTTGTACCAACCCAATTTTGCTCTTCTAGCATGCAAATTTGACAACTGTGTTACATAGCATTGCCACTAAGCACATTTTGGATGGAGATGACTGGTTTGGTTTACGTTAACTTTGAATTTTCGTCCAAATGCCAACCTGCAATATTTGTACTAACATTATTTATGTAATATGTACATTAGTTACTTAGTTATTTGTAGCACATACAAGTTTCAACAGAAGAATAAGTCAACGAGCCAGTGTTAGCTTTGTTTATGGAGTATTTTTTTATGGTTCCTTAATCAATCTACTGTAATGTCACAGACCACACATGTTGCAGCACAGTATGGTCAGACAGCATTTCTTTATCACATTATTTCAAAATGGAATGCTGATCCTGATGTCCCTGACAATGATGGCAGAAGTCCTCTTCACTGGTCTGTACTTTCTCCTCCTTTTTTTACATGTGTGCCCTTCTAAATATGCTTTGAAACATGAGTACATGGTAGCCCTATTGACGTGTAAATATTCTTAACATTTGTAGGGCTGCTTATAAGGGATTTGCAGACTCCATACGCCTCCTTTTGTTTTTGGGTGCTTATAGGGGGCGGCAAGATAAAGAAGGCATGTATTCACTTTTTTACAAGCCTTCCTACCACCTTAAGATGAATCACGAAAGCATGAATTCTCCTTACTATTGGTTTCTTTGGGAGCTTGGTATTCATTCCATACATAAATACTTTCCATAGGTTGTACTCCTTTACACTGGGCTGCCATTCGGGGGAATATGGAGTCATGCACTGTGTTAGTTCAGGTTGGTAAGAAGGAGGACCTTATGGTGCAAGACAATACTGGGTTAACTCCAGCCCAACTTGCTGCTGATAAGAGTCACCGGCAAGTTGCATTTTACCTTGTGAGTATTATGAATTTTAAATGTGTTTTTTGTTAACATACTTGAGTAACTTTCTAGCATTTCAAGAGTCATTCTATCTCTATGGGTAATCAAATAGGTTTGTTGATTAAACTGCATGAAACACATAACTGATGGCTGCACTTTGTGTAGTTGCATGTGTTTGTCCTTGAGAATTATTGTACAGACATGATTGCAAGTAGTTTCCAGTATTAGTGGAGTAAGTGCGTTCCATGGCTCCTGCTATTTTCCAATAGATTTTCTATAAGTTCTGCTGCCCAACATTAGTTTTTTACCCCAAAAAGTGAATATCTGTGTTTATAGAGCACTAGTGATACTGAAAAGGAAGGACCAAAGCGGAAAATTGTGACCACTGCTCAAATTGCTCATCTATAACTTCCGTGGGTTGTGGAGAATATACTTTGGCCTATTGCCAGTCTAGATTACATACTTACAGTGGTCATTAGTACCCTCAATGTAAGATTTCTTCTGGTACAGCAGGCAAATGCTGAAGATCGACTCGATGGTTTGTTTGGTTTTATGCAGGGGAATGCTAGAAAAGTGCATGAAAGAGGATGTGGTGGGAACAATTATTTTGGGAAACTATCAAAATTAGGACTTGCCCCTGTGCTTTGGTGTATTATTATTGGCTTAATTGTTGCATATATACATTCAGTTATCGCAGGTATATTACTATTTGGACTCTCTTGAGACTCCTTAATTATCCAGTACTACATGACAATGATTATTTCCTTCTATGCAGGACAATACAACTCGAATATGACATTACTATTTGGTTTCTTTTCATGGTTGGGAGTTTTCCTTGCAATTGCTGGACTAGTTATGTTTTATAGATGTAGCAGGTAAACATCTGGTCAGGGTTTCTTATGTATTATTCTTACATACATAGTAACCTTTTGTCGGATCATGAGGTTTGGGAGAATAAGCATTCGTATCTTCTGTTTTGGTACCATATGCAATTTTGATCCTTTTTTAGTGGAAGTCATTTTGATCATTTGAAATTCGTTTGGAATGTGTATGACCATACTTGTTATGCAGGAAAGATCCTGGTTACATCAACAAGAATATAAGAGACTCGCAAACTCAAAGAGATGATGTAAGCATGAAAGATTTGGGTAGCCACTGTGGCATCCTATCGATATGTTGATTTCCTATTTATTAGATCGTCACCTTGAAAACTTGAAATATTATGCATAGTACAAAATGTGCAATGTTAATCTCGTGTGTTTGACCCCTCCAGGAACCATTGTTGAAGAGGGGTCTAGATAACCCAGAACTTCTGGCTGGCAATTGGTCTCAACTATGTATTACTTGCAAAGTAAGTTATTTCCCTTTTCATTGTGTAATCACCAATCAGCAATCGAGTCGTTTTTCCTTTTTATCTTCAGCCTCAAATAATTATTATTTTTGTTATTTCAATAGATTGTGAGGCCCATACGCTCAAAACACTGCTCTACATGTGATCGCTGTGTTGAGCAATTTGATCATCACTGCCCTTGGGTTTCAAATTGCATCGGAAAGGTACTGATTCAGTCTTTTTGTATGTGGAACTTCATTATTTTTATAATCAAATACTACCTCCATTCTGGCTGACTTCCTAGAAGGCATGAAATCAGACTTTTCTAACTTGATTGTTAACATATAAAAAATATTTAGTTTGGTAAGGGAAAAATAGCATCATTAGACTTGTCATGAAAAATACTTTTTATTGTACCCTTTTTTGGTATGTTCTAGATATATGTCTACGAGAACTAATGGTTAAAGATGCATATTGAAGACCGTGTCAATGTCTAAAAACGCCATCAATTTACAAGCGGAGGGTGTATATTAATAATTTTGGATTAAAAAGTTGCATGTTTCAGCCCAGCATTGATAACTGAACTTGGTGTAAACACCCAAGCTGAGGCCAAGGAGCAAGAAAAGACTGTTCTGCGCCTAGTTGATGAATTGCAATTTCTTTTGTTCACTTTTTATTATTTATTATATATAAATTTGCGGCATCGTTCAGTCTAAGCAACAATTGGTTTCAATTGCAGAAGAACAAATGGGAGTTCTTTATGTTTCTTATCCTAGAAGTTTCTGCGATGATCATTACTGCTGCAACGGCTGTCATAAGTATGTATACATCTTCTTTTCTTTTGCCTGTACAATTTGTCGCATGGAAAATATCCTAATCTTTTATCATTTTTGTTGCTGCAGGAGTCGCAGGTGATCCAGGCTCTCCAGCATCGTTTGGTGGATGGCTTAACTATTCAGCTATGAACCATCCTTGGGTGGTGTCTTTTGTTATAATGGATCTCTTCCTTTTCTTCGGCGTTATAACTCTAACAGTAGTTCAAGCATCACAGGTAAGAACAATCTCTGCGTTTACCTTTTCATCATCTATCAGCAGTTCATTCCACCCATTGAGGTCTGTACCCCAGATCGAATCCATGCCTAATACGTAGAACCAAATCTCCTGCTTTTTTGTTCTGGTTGTGAAATCTGCAAGGGTCCATCAGGTAAGGACATGTCTCCTCCTGTCATGGGCAACCAACTGAGGTCATCTAGAGCCTAGACTCCATCTAAGGATCTAGCAATTCCTTTTTGTATCTTTTTGTCACCGGCACAGTGTTGAAGCAGTTTCTAAACCACATGTCGCATTCTTTGATGAAATATATATGCCATTACATTGTTTTACCCATTCCAGTTCTGCTATGTTTCTACTATCCTTCTGTTGCCAAGTGTCAGCTATACTTTGTCTGCATTTCCTCTAGTCCAGTACTGATATGGACACGGCTTTATTCCGCTTATCCACATGCTTGTGTCGATATATAACTGTAGAGATAATAGCTTCTGCAGATGACATGATTCATCATATTTTCCATTGCTTATGTATTCCTTCTTTCGTACTTGAAATGGTTGGCTTCTTCTTGTGTCTGTAAAGATATGCAAATACGTGCTTGTATATAGCTTGTGTTCAAGCCACTCTTCTGCACAGTATCGATCATTTCTAAATTCCTGCCTTGCAGATATCCGGGAATATAACAACAAATGAGATGGCAAATGCCATGAGGTACAGTTATCTCAGAGGCCCAGGTGGTCGGTTCAGAAATCCATTTGATCACGGGGTGAGGAAGAATTGTTCTGACTTCTTCCTGAAGGGGTACAATGAGGATATTGAGAAGGTAGAACAGACGTCACATCCTGACGAGGAAATGGCAATTATTCACATGACAAGAGGTGCAGTCTCGCAGAATGGTGAGAGCGTGCCACTTCATGCTAATGGTGCTGACCATGTTTGTGCTGACTCACAAGCCAACTCAAAATCGCATCGCCAAGTTAGTTCGTCTAAATGTTGCGATCACACTAAGAAGACTGACAAAACCCCTTTGGGCCTAGGGTTGGGCCTTGGACGAAACAATCCCTCTAGCCGTTATGCACGGAATCTTCTTCCCTTGTGACTCATTTGGAAAATGGCCCCTTGTTCCTTTGCGATTCATTTGGAGAAGGCAAGTGTTCTCTTATTCTAGTTGTATGTGTTCGTTACACCACCACAGTTGGCTGGCTATTTCTTCATATCGCGATCACTTCTTTCTGGCTGCACTGATATCGTCAAGGTCGATGACTAGATGCAGAGCCACAGATTCAGTGAGTACTGAGATGGCAAGAACACAAAAGGAGATTGAAGTTGTATGAGAGCTCCAAGCGGCAGAAAAATTCTGAAGGCATAATATTCTTTTGCGTGCAAAAAATGCACCATTGTACATTATGTTTGACATTTTGTATGTACATGAAGGGTTGATAGCTCAGATGCTGTCCTATTTTGGAAAATACAGTTGTACATTGGAAGAGCTGTAAATTACGAAGTAACCTAATGCTGGAACGTGATTTTTCCTATTTCTTTTTCGTTTTCAGTGTTGCTCTAGTGAGCGAAATGTTGGCTTCATTACCACTTTTTATGTAAACATGAA